>NC_068998.1:55323861-55326540 GCF_001194135.2 Octopus bimaculoides
ACGTGTTCCAAAAGGAATTTGGCAATGATGGTAATTTGATTGACGAGGATGAGTGGGCTGGGGGGTGGGGTGCGGATTGTCACGTGGTTGGTCACATGGAGCAGCACATATTGAAACAATGTGACATTGTGCTTTTGTCATGAAGCCTCTTTTTTTTTCTTTTTCTTTTTATAAAGTGGTGATTCACTTGTACAAAGGCAGTGAAATATTTGTTTGCACTTTAATGTGAATCCTCGTGGAAAAGTGCCTTGTTGAAATATATTGTTTGGAGCTGAAAATATCTGGTGAACCTGTTCAGCATTGAACTAGTCCCCCCTGATGTGTGAAATGTCCAAAGAAAGACTGGAGACTAAAAACATGCTTTTGTAAATAATCCTTATTGCCATGCATAGAAATGGTGGCACCACATGTAGCAAGTTCAGATCATGCAGCTCTATTGCATTGATTTAAATTTTCATCTTTTTTTTTTGTTAGATATGTGCGTAGCAAAAGCTGGAAAACATTTTCCAAGATCTTGCTTGCAGTCTTAAGCCGGTGGCTCGTTTCATGCATATCACAAACTATTTTCATTTGTTTGATTGCATAAATAAATGAAACTATCATTAATTGGACTGTTCCCCCCTTCACTGTGAACTTGTAATAGTGTGGGGTTGTGTGGTGATAATCTTTGGTGTGGTAGGCACATATTTCTTTGGCAGGGTTGGAAATATGAATTCTAATTGCTGTGTTAATGTTGTGCAACTTACTTTAATCAGAATCGAACAGATGTGACATCAGTACACAACCTGGTTTCCACACAATAGAATCACTGACCAGACTGACAACGAAAGCTTTCATTGTTATTGAATGTTTACTAATCCTCCTCACATTTTGCAGTAGAGTGACAGGTTGTGGCCTCCTTGATCGCCTTATTTTGATTTGTGATTATTTCTTTTAGGGTTTCCTCAAAATGAAAGTGTTTGTCAAACTTTTCACACCAGATAGCCTGAAAAACTGTTAAGACATTGCAGCAGGATGACAACAAGGACATCAAGGTTAAGCTGCAAGTATGTGTGTGAAACAGTAGGAAACCTTATTTTAAGGACTAAATGAACGGTCCCTTATGTATCCTATGTCCATGGCATTGTTCTGTACATTTAGGTAAAACAGGTTAATATATTTGACATTGCAGTCATTTAAACTGAATCTATTGAAAGTAACTGTACAATTTATTATAAACTACTTGAGCTTTTCAAATCCGAATAAAATAGTCCTGTTCATTTGATAATCCTGATGGAAAGTTGCTGTGCATCGTCTTAGTATATTCAAGTGTTTTACTTCATCTATGTATGAAAGTGTTTGACACTGTTATTTAATACTGAATTAACAATGTATTAGATAACTCACTTTCCAATGAAACAATAAGAGAATTGATTTTTTTCCCCTCCATATTCTTTCAACACGTAATCCCATTGGAAACAGTATTACACTCTTCTCTTTGTTCTGTCATTTTATTTTGTGTTGTTCCAAATATATATCTCTATTGATCTTCTTCACGTTATTGTTGATGAATTAAGATATCACTTTCAATGGATATGTTTAGTCAACATTCAGCACCCACTGAATTGGAGAGTTTCTTGGTTCTGTAGAGGAAAAACTTACTAATACTTGCACTTTTCCCAACCTTCCTTGCTAGTTCTGCCACCTTTTATCTATTTCCAATTATTGTTTCATTTTTGATGTCATGTGATGAATCTTGTTCCTTAATCTCTCCAGAGGAAAACAAAAAACAAGAAAAAAAAAACAAAACAAAAACAATGGCATCCCTGGTGCTTTTGGACATCTGATGTATGATGAGAAAACTGTTGAATACCTGCCAACTTAAGCTTTCATCTTCCCTTGCTCATAAAATCAATATCAACTACATTCCAACACTTGTTTGGGGGTGAAAAACTTGACCTTATTTGATTTGTTGATTTTCTGGATTATCTGGTATAGATGTCCATGTGTTAGATATTTTACTGTACATCAGAACTCAACAACTATTTAAAAAAATGTCTTATTTTTTATTTTAATAAAATATATTTTCAACCTTGAAGAATCGCCTTAATGCAATGCTTATCATAGCACAGACACCAGTATCAAGCAGATCATTTTAAATGAGGGAACATTGTGATAAATCAACAGCACCATCCGAGCGGGATCATTGCCAGAGCAGCGGTCTCACTTCCATGCCGGTGGCACGTAAAAAGCACCATTTGAGCGCGATCGTTTCCAGCTTCGCCTTACTGGCACTCGTGCTGGTGACATGTGAACAAAACATTGGACTGACTCCTGTGCAGGTGGCACATAAAAAACACTATTTGAGCATGGCCGTTGCCAGTACCACCGGACTGGCACGTAAAAAGCACCCACTACACTCTCTGAGTGGTTGGCATTAGGAAGGGCATCCAGCTGTAGAAACTCTGCCAGATCGGATTGGAGTCTGGTGTAGTCATCTGGTTTGCCAGTCCCCAGTCAAATTGTCCAACCCATGCTAGCATGGAAAGCGGACGTTAAATGATGATGATGATGATATGCACAGGTAAAACTGTTCAAAATGCTCGAGATGTTTATAATGAATTTGAAATTTCAGAGCTTCATGGAATGTCTCTAAGTGATGGAATAGTTGGGAAACACGAAGATTATCCCCCCCCCCCC
>NC_068998.1:55326564-55337048 GCF_001194135.2 Octopus bimaculoides
AAAAAAAAACATGTTAAACCCTTTTGTAAATCTGGGACAATGTTTATACTGTTTCTACCTGGTGAGAGTCAAGGGATTTTGGAGCTGTGACTGATGGCCGAGATGAATATGACAAATAGCTTCATAAACTTGGGACAAGATAGGACTGCTTCTACAGATAAGAGTTCAATGTGTTTCTTTAGCTGGAAGATTTTGACAGAGTAAAGATTTACAACAAGCTTTATATATCTCCAACAATCTGTAATTCAGTAAAGATTAAATAATGTAAACAAAGGTTTGATATAGGGTGGGGGTGGGGAAGTAGCTTAAGTGTTGCAGCACGAATTACTGCTGAGAAAATAAGAATTGAAAAGGGTTTTAAAATAGGTGGATGTTGTTTATATGAGTGGTTGAATCCGGTTTAAACTTGTAAGTAAAGCAGAATGGATTGTAACTGAGCCGTATACAGTTTAGTTTGTGTTGGAGTATCAAATAGATATGGGTGTTACATTTCTTGATTAGTGTGGATTGTATCGAAATGTTTTGTACGCAAGCAAGGTGATGCAATAGTGTGGAAGATGGTCATCTCCTGTCTACAAGTATTTAGAATTATGACTATATCTAAGAAGGATATTAACGTTCAGTTAGAACATCAGAATTCTGTTTTCTGTTGTCAGAGTATTTCAGATAGATTATGGTAGCCCCTACCAGATTATGGTAGCCCCTACCTCTGCTGGTTACAAAAAAAATTTCAACTTAACCAAATACTATAACTACTTTTTTTCTTCCATGTCTTCTTTACCTCTTCACCAACTGGAAATCAGAGTAGTTGATAAACAGGTTTACACTGGATGCCTTATCCATCAATATCACATGGTCAATTCAACAGGATTACTGTTGCAGCATTTCCCAACCTGAGCATCTTCTGTTTAAGCCTCTAAGTTTTTCCTTCTTCTCCACTTGATACATCAGACTCATTAATTCTAGCAAGATCATATCTAAGTAATTTGTTCTCCAGCCACAATACCTTATCTTCACCTCTATCAGGAATACATTTCCGACATATGCACTGTGTGTGTGTGTGTGTGTGTGTGTGTGTGTGTGTGTGTGTGTTTGTGTGTGCATGCGCGTGCATGCGCGCATGTGCATTCATACAAGGTACATCATTTTATCAAGATAAGAATTAACAGGAATTTTCTTTTACCAGTACTTTAGTGATTTCAAAACCCAGTGAGTAAATATCTATGTGGGGCAATTTCCTTGATCTAACAATCAGATGCCCCTACAATCATTAACTGGAGAAATTGATTTTAAGTCTTAAATCATTAGGTAAGCCTCACAGTTAAGAGTAAAATGTAAATCGATTACTAAAGTTTGACCCCTACATCATCATCATCATCATCATTTAACATTCATTTTCCATGCTGGCATGTACTAAATTCTTTGACAGGACCCGGTAGGCTGCCACGCTTCAATGTCAGCTTTGGCATAATTTCTACAGCTGCATGCCCTTCTTAATGTCACCTATCATATTGACATTGAGTTGGCTACTAAATGTTGAAGTAGACCTGTCAACAACTACAGAAACTAGATAAAACAATATATAAACTATTACAGTATCTTGTGATCTTTCAACTTTGGCTGAACATTCTGGCATTGTTTTAGACACGACCATCCTGTTTTTTATATGGGATGTATGGAACAATTTTGGGCGAAATAAAACTAACAAGTAATCTAAAATGGCAGCTTGTCAGTCCCCCTCATGGTGCCAGTGGACAAAGTAAAAAAGGCATTGCCCTAGAGGATGGGAAGGAAGATACGCTGGAACAGCCACTGACTCACTTGTGCTGGTGCCATGACGAATGCACCCAGCACACTCTGCAAAGTAGCTGGCACGTAGAGAAAGCCTAGTGTCCAGGGGACGTTTTTAGCCTTGTCAAGAACGTGACAATGTCTCTAGTGTTAGAGCCATGATAAAATATACACTGTATGTTTGTGAAGTGGATGATGATAGGAAGGGTATCCATCCAGTCAGAGAAATGAAACCTGAGGGAAACATGCTTTTGATCCATGCAGGAAGGTAGTAACTACTGAAAAGAATTGACTTGTATTTTCACCACGACCCATCCAACCCATACCAGCATAGAAAGCAGATATAAAAGTTTTGATGTTTCATTTTATAAGATGTTAGCTGTCATTTGGATTACATTAGTCGAACATCATTATATCGTTTTAGTAATGCCCATGAAAAGATCTTGATTCTGTGAGTTTTAATACTCCCCAGTAACTTCTTGCAACATCCTTTAAAAGACTGGCCAGATTCACTTTTCAGACAGAAGACCTTAAAATGTTATAGAAAACTGTTATGTATTGATGCCCATCCAAAAACATAAGTGTGAATTGAAACTAGGTCATAAGATAGATTTATCAATAAATCAATAATCAGCTGACTTGTGTTGAGTAATAATATTCAATAAAAGAGAGAATAGGAAACAAAGTTTGCAAGACTGCATCATATCAGGTTTTTTCCTCTTTTGCCAATGGCATTCTAAAGTAAAAAAAAAAAATGTTGATCTGTATTTTCAGATTTCCTCAACAACAATGAAACAATAACAATGCAAAATTGAATTTTATATTCTTCTTTCATCTTGTGGTAAATACTCTTGAGTATAAGGAATGGATGGAGGATCTTTCAGAATCTGAAATGGTTTTCCTGATGTCTGTTTAGGCAGCTAACTTTAATGGTACAAACTTAAAGCATATTTTTGTTTGCCTGTATAATTCAGGAGAGAGCTTCTAGTAACAAGATTTAGTATAAAAGCTTTGTTTATGTTAGATATATTACTAGACTGCAGCTGGTTGTACTAATGTACAAAAAAAAAAAAGTGATTCTTGCTACCATACCTATTGCACTCTCCACTCACTCCCTTCACAATAATAATTCCTTTTTTTTTTTTTTCAAAATGAGATTCTTGGTTGATTAGCATCTCTCTCTCTCTTTCTCTCTCTCTCTGTGCATACTTACTTTTGTGAAACACTATTATTTCACATTTGTAAAAGCATTAAATATATTGCAGGGGTGGCTGTGTGGTAAGGAGCTTCCTTCCCAATCACGTGGCAGCTTGGCCAAGTGCCTTCTACTATAACCTAGGGCCGACCGGAGCCTTGTGAGTGGGTTTGGCAGATGGAAACTGAAAGGAGCCTGCCGTATATATATATATATATTTGTCTGTTTGTCTCCCCACCATCGCTTTACAACTGGTGTTGGTGTGTTTACGTCCCCATAATTTAGCGGTTCAGCAAAAAGAGACTGATAGAATAAGTACTAGGCTTACAAAGAATGTCCTGGGGGTTGATTTGTTTGACTGAAGGTGGTGCTCCAGCATGGCTACAGTCAAGTGACTGAAACACGTAAGAGTAAGCTAATGATCAATTGAAGAAGAATATTTTGGATGTGGAATGTTGAGTGCGGATGAATGAAGGTATGAAGATATATTTATTTAGCAAAGAATGCTGTGTTGGTATGGACCTATGTTTTAGGTGAAATGAGTTAGAAATCCAAGATATGTAAGATATTGATTAAATGAAAACTCTGGATAAATTATTGGGCTTTCTTAACTAAAAATTAGGATGAAGATACAATTATTCAGAAGTGTCATCTCTATGAATGCTTGGTACCTGTTGCTGGTCTTGTGATAAAGAGACCCTCAAAAAAGCATCCCACTCATGGGAACAGCCTAATTATCAACAGTGCCAAGTCACATTAGTCTTATATTACATTCTCCTACTCTTCAACAACAAAACTTATAACCCTCCATTTTCCTATAAATGCTAAGCTTTACAATCTGTGCCTGAACATCCAGCGGAAAGTGAACCAAAATACTTCAGCTCTGAGCTGCTTCCCCCATGCGTGCACACACACACACACACACACGTTTTCAACTACATTTCATTAAGTCCATCCCGTTGATTGGCAACAAATTCACTAAATCACTAGAGTAGCTGTGCTGTTCCTCCCCTTTTCTATATCACCTTCATCCTTGTAGAAGCTGGAAAATATGGCAGTGCTTTCATAATAACTACTATGAAAATAAGCTCTTTGAAAGAAAAAAAAATTGTTTCTCTCTTTTAAATTACCATTGTTTTTTTTCTTTTCAAAGTTGTTTTGATTGGTGACTCTGGTGTTGGCAAGAGTAACCTGTTATCGAGGTTTACCCGAAATGAATTCAATTTGGAAAGTAAAAGTACTATTGGTGTAGAATTTGCCACTAGGTAAGTTTTTTGTAAGTTTTTTTTTTTTTTTTTTTATCAAACCTTGTGCCATTAGAAATGTCTTTCAACTGTTGAAATTAGATTACAGTGGAGACGAGAGTTTTTGCTGCATTGCTCTGCATTTCCTGGCCACAGGAATTGTTATTCACAGGCTGCATCCTTGTCACATTCTACTTGACTGTTATAGAATGGCTAATTGTAAGAGGATGAAGAACTTTGCTCCAAGAATGCATGTCCTCATCATCATTAACATCCGTTTTCCAGACAGGTATGGGTCGGACATTTTGACAGGAGCTGGCTAGCTGAAGATCTAACCTGGGCTCCAGTCATCTATTTTGACATTGTTTCTATGGCTGGATGCCCTTCCCAACACCAGCCACTTTACAGTGTGTACTGGGTGCTTTTATATGGCACCAGCACTCAGAAGTCTACAAGATTAGGATCACTCAGTTAAAGAAGAATGAAAAGACATCCATGATTTTACTTAGTCTTCTCAAGCACAACAAACCTTCAGAAGTCTCGGGGCCCCTTGTCATCCTCTCTGTGAGGCCCAATGTGTGAAGATCCTTTCTTGGTACTTCATCCTACATATTTCTGGGTCTTGGGAAGCTTTCCTTTCTCAGTATTGGAAGTAAGATTTTAATTCTAAATTTAAATCTTGTAAAATTTCACAAGTTTTCTATTATATATTATTCAAGTATGTTCTTCAGAACTTTTAAAGAACTTTTCTCTTTGATTTGAAAACATTTTCATGTTGCATTTCTTTGTAATTTATAACTATTTGCCTAGATACTTGAAAAGATGGCTATATCCATTTTCCTTCTTATACTTATCTAATCTCACCAGGAGCAGGGAAATGGAGACAATTCAATAGAAACTTTTTCGGAAAATGCATATAAACCCCGATGGATAGATAAAGGTCTTCTGTTTGACTCTCATCTGGAACTGTTGTAACTTAAATAATGCAAACTGAATATTTGAACGCCCCCTTTCAGTTGGTAGTGGATGAGATAATTTTTTGTTTCTCTCTCTTTAATGGGGATAAGGATTAAATAGGAATGTTGTCCCATACAATGATACACTATGAAAGGTTGCTTCTTGCGTTTTTTTATTTTGAACTTCTTAAAATAAATCAAATACTTTATAATTATTTGAATGAGAAATAAAAAGGTTGGTTTTCTCTTCTGTTTTAAAGAAAAGCATTTACCTTATTACATTGTTTTATTCTATTATTTCTCTTTTGTTACATTTGAAGAGTGCAATAACTAAGTTTTTTGGTGCTTCTAGGAGTATCCAAGTAGATGGAAAAACTATCAAAGCTCAGATATGGGACACTGCAGGCCAGGAGCGATACCGAGCAATTACTAGTGCGTAAGTACTCCACTTTGAAAGTCTCAAGTTGTCAACATCAGTCACATTTAAACAGTTGTTCAATGAAGATTTGATTTATATCACTTGTGAGCTGCTTTCAATTTCTCATTAACGAAGGGGTGCTGAGTTCTTTATTTACCATTCTAGGTTAGTAAATGGATAATATCATTTTAAACTTTGAATGTAACATAGAATTCTATGTAGTAGCTTTCATTAAGAAATATTGATTTCTGACCCAAGGCCCAAAGTGCCACATGTTTGTAATTGAGGGAGAGGTTCTGGTCAGGACCATTAGCACTTGGTTGTTACTTTTTGTTGATTCCATAAAGGATGAAAGGCAAAGTGGTGAACACTGCTAGGATTTGAAATCAGAATTGTGATGACTAGATACAAGTCAGTGAAACTCTTACTCGACTGATTTTTCAATTCATTGCTTCTTCTGTTCAATAATATTAAAATTTCATTTCTTAAAGATGAATAAATCTTTCACCTTTCTACTGGACCTCTTTTTGTTGGATTTGGTGGGTGAGGTGACTTCTTTGAGATCCTGAATAAGGATCTCCAACAATTTAGTTTTATTCAAATTTTCTTTCTTTCAGAAGGTGGAAACTTAGGAATTAGATTCTTGCTGATTATATTTTACATTAAAATTATACATATATCACCATCATCATCATCATCATCATTTAACGTCCGCTTTCCATGCTGGCATGGGTTGGACGATTTGACTGGGGACTAGCGAACCAGGTGGCTACACCAGGCTCCAATCTGATCTGGCAGAGTTTCTACAGCTGGATGCCCTTCCTAACACCAAACACTCCGAGGGTGTAGTGGGTGCTTTTTACGTGCCACAGGCGGTACTGGCAACGGCCACACTCAGATGGTGGTTTTTACGTACCACCTGCACAGGAGTCAGTCCAATGTTTTGTTCACATGACACCGGCACGAGTACCAGTAAGGTGAAGCTGGAAACAATCGCGCTCAAATGGTGCTTTTTACATGCCACCGGCACTGAAGCGAGACCACTGCTCTGGCAGTGATCCCGCTCGGATGGTGCTGTTAGCGCTCCACTGGCACGGGTGCCAGTCATCGAATTTGGTTCAGTTTCAATCTCACTTGCCCCAACAGGTCTTTGCAAGCTGAGTTTAGTATCCAATGAAGGAAGGTTGGCACGAGTGCCAGTCATTGAATTTGGTTCGATTTCGATTTCACTTGCCTCAACAGGTCTTTGCAAGCAGGATTTTGTGTTTTGTGTCCAAAGAAGGAAAGGTACACATAAGTGGGCTGGCTACACCTCTGGCAAAGGCCATGGGTTATGATCTCACTTTCTTGCTGGGTCTTCTCACGCACAGCATATTTCCAAAGGTCTCGGTCACTAGTCATTGCCTAATGTTCGAAGGCCGTGCTTCACCACCTCATATATATGTATTAAACGGTTGTTATTTGTCTCATTATTTTTCTTTGTATTGTAGATATTACAGAGGAGCAGTAGGAGCACTACTAGTCTATGATATTGCCAAACATTTGACTTATGAAAATGTAGAAAGATGGTTAAAAGAATTGCGAGACCATGCAGACAGTAATATAGTCATTATGTTGGTTGGCAATAAAAGTGATCTTAGGCATCTACGAGCTGTACCAACAGATGAAGCCAAAGCATTTGCAGGTGAGTTGCTGTATTTTGCTGTAGAAAAACAAGAGATGTGTTACAGTGTTGTTTAAAACATCAAATTATAGGAATTTCGTGACTGGATTGCTTGTAGCTTATTGTACAAGTATTTGTTCAGTATTTCTGTGTTGCCAACCAAAAAATTTGTGATGTTCGCTACAACTTATTTCATACATTGTTTTCCCACTTTTCAGGTAAGTTTAGAATAGTTTGTTGTGCTGCTAGTCATTAGGTAACCACTAATTATACTTCTCCAGTATGGTAAGAAGTTAGAGGCTTGTTGAATACTGAGATTTAATTTGTCCTCCACTTCAAAGTTTGTCTGTTTGTCTTTGTAAACTCAGTTGGCTTGAAGTAAGTTCCATAACATTCAGCCTTGTTGCCTCATCTATATTAGCACTTTCATATCTGATCCTTAGTTGTAGCTTCAGAACAGTTTCCTTTGTGGTTTTCAGACTGCTGTTTCTGGTGGGTCAGGTTAACTTTGTCACTATCCTATGTCTGTATATCACATGCAATTTCAAAATTCAAGATTATTATTGTAAAACTGATTTGAAGATCTCTAACATCATAGAGGTAGTGGTGGTGGTGGTGGTGTCATTGTCGGCTGGCTGGTTGAAGGGTTGATAATTTGTGTTGCATTTCTAGCACTGTGTTGTGCTTCACATCTGAGACATGTGATTCTCACTGGTTGTAAATTTCTACTATATTAAGATACTGACTCTTGTTGTAAGCTGCCGAAATGCTAGCATTTAGCATCTGGAATTTAAATTGCAGTTGTGCAATAATCTTAACCCAAGATAGAAGTATATGAATGATGCTGGTGAAGGAAAAACTGGGATGATTTAGTCTGAAGCTGAAACTTATTGAAGGCTAAAAACCCCCTTAACCTGTTTCAGACACGTTTCCCTGAGTGTAATGGTCATGTTCCAAATAGCAAAAATACCACTGCTGTTGCGTGTCAATCGTTCAAACTAAGTCAACATGGAGAGTTGGAACATATTCAACTGGTAATACATGTAGCGTAGCTATTGCAGCCGGCTCTTTAATATCACAAACAAGAAAAATTGTTTTTGTTGTAAATTTGTGTGTAATATTAAATAACTGCTTTGTAACAAAGGAACATTAGTTTTAATTATATGTTTGCATAATTAACAACCTTAAGTATTTGTTTACTTTTTCTTTTAATATTCAGATTAATTGTAATTCTCAAAATCTGGTGAATTTTGTTTCTATCATTTGCCAGGAAGAAGCCATTTTTGTTAGCTAAAATTAATGACCCCTAAATTAGTACTGTTGGATTCTGAAATTGGGTCTCAGCCGATATTTTATTGAAATGGAAGTTAAATGTCAATTTTATTTTTTTAAATAAGTTATATATATATATAAAATTAGTGACTTTAGTTTAAATTTCAAGAAAAAACAGTTTTGGAAAAGTCAGTTTAAAATACTTTCCTCAGTGATATTTGAGAAATAAGTCTGTTGACCTGAAACTATAATTAGAGATTACTGGAAAGATAGAAGCAACTGTTTGTCATAGATTAAATTCTGTTGGGATAACTCACTGCAAAATGTCAAAGAAAATGTATATCGTTACCTTTTTTTGTTATTGACATTATGGTGTACATGTTTTTTTTTTTGTTTTTTTTAATGGTACTGAAGCTATTTTTTCAATTCCTCTAAAAGCCTTTCCCTGTTTATAGTTATTGTTTCTGGCTCAGTGTTCTTATAAAAGAGTACCTTTTTTTTTCCTTTCCTTCTTCTCCAGAGAAACACAACCTTTCCTTCATAGAAACATCAGCTTTAGATTCAACTAATGTGGAAGCAGCCTTTCAAAATATCTTAACAGGTAGGATGAGCTTTTTTCAGTATCTTTTCAGCTTGATTATTGTTTTGTTGCTAGGAATCTAATGAAATAGAAGAAAAGAATATTTTAAGTTTAATTGGAAGAGATGTAACAATTATGGATGAATGGAATGAGGATCAGTAAATTTTACAAATTGACAATTTTCTGATAAATAAACAAAACAAATCCTCTGACATTTTTGTTGAAAAGTTTACTACTACTACTACTACTACTTTTGATGATGATAGTCTTAATCCAGACAGTAAATCTCTAATGCCCTCTGACCTAACACATTATATATTGGTATTTAATAGTTTGTCAGTTTCATTTTACTGGCTGTACCTTATATATAAAAAAAAAATTAAAATTACTCTCTATAAAAAAAAATGCTTTAGAAAAATTTTACTTTTTTAATATTGAAGTTTTTATAAAATCGTTTTGAGAACTTAAAATCCTTTTTTGTCATAATGAGTTTTAGCATTCTGTGAAAGTATTTGATAATGATAGGGGATAAGTAATGGAACATTTCCAAAGGAAACAGACCTTGTGTCATTGTGATGTGGTATATCAATAGTTAAAGAACAATGAAATTGAGGGTGAGAATCTTGACTGTAGATCTAAGTTCACTCTACTAGGGATGTTTGGAATTTGAGTGATGTAAATGTGGACAATATTGTATTACTTGAAAGAGCAATGCCCACCATTGGTGGACTTTACAGCTGCTTTCAAGTTGATGCACCATCAATCACTAGAATCTCTTAGCTGATGGGATGACATTAAAACTTGAGAAAAGCATAACTATTCCAACACTTTGCACACGAAAAAGTCGGTGTTTCACTGGGATCACTGGCTGAAAAGTTCCTGGCTTTGAGTATCGCAAAAGTCCTGGTTGGAGGCCCAACCTCTGCATTATTTTACAGGACTTAAAAAAACCTGTAGAACTGCTGTAATAGGTGTGTGAATCTGAGAGGGGAATATATTGAATAAAATCGTGATTAACGGATCCTCATCCTGTATTTTCTCTTATTTAAAGACAGGAACTTTTCAGCTCCCCATCATGTGTGTGTGTGTGTGTGTGTGTGTGTGTGTGTGCGCGCACGCGCACATTGAATATTGCTCTTGGTTTCAATAGTATTTGCCAGTTGGTCTGGTTTTTGTCTTTGATGGACAACAGTCGATGGCAGCTGTTGAGGAGGATGCAGGTTTAACTGTGGAGGGGCTGGCAAACACTAATGTAAGCAGAGGAAGAGTAAAATGATTGTTTCAGAAACATTTTGTTATCTGCATCTTGTTTGTTATTCTGACTACTTATTTTTTTCTTTTTCTTTTTTTTTTTTTATTTTTTTT
>NC_068998.1:55337115-55337705 GCF_001194135.2 Octopus bimaculoides
CTGCGTAACCCCTGTGTATAGGAAAAGAAAAGACTGGCTGCAGAGACCCAACAGAAACACTGTGACAAAAGGGGAGGGGTTGGGGGTGGGGGCAAGGGAGTGGGTGAAAGCAGGCAGGCCGCTGGCTAGACAGGGGTGAGGGGGTGGAGCAGACACATGTAAACCGCTCCTGCAACATTTACTGACTCACAGATGGTGTGACAGATATAATTGCCTCTGTTATGTCTTCTTCTCTTTACTACTTTAGTACTCGTCATAGCAGCCTGGGTTCCAGTGCGGATGGAAAGCAATAATCGCATGCTCATTTGGTCATCACATTCACAGGATGTGCATGACTGCGTCTGTACATATTATCTCCATGGCTTCACTGAATACGATTGTGCAGCTAAGTGAATTGTGTGATCTACTGATCTCTTAGGCTCTATGTTCGCTTTTTAAGTTTTATTATTATTATTATTATTATTATTATTATTATTATTAATATAAAATCTGTCCATTCCTCCTTATATTATTTATTTCAAATCAGAAATATTATTCATAATAATCTTCTCTACAGATTGAAACCAAACATTCTCTAACAAACAAACAAG
>NC_068998.1:55338216-55339011 GCF_001194135.2 Octopus bimaculoides
CCCCCCCCCCCTCTTCTAGCGATTATAATAAATAATTTAAACATTTAAATAAATTAATGATACTTTGATGAAATATTTTTCTGTAGTGTTTTCTGTTTATAATTGATGACCCCCAAATGAGAGATGTCATTTGGGCCAAGTTTTTCTCTGAAGAGTCCAAGCAGCGAACCAACTAATCAAGCAAAACTTTGGGTTTCTTTTTTTTTCCCAATTTCTAACTCTGCTCCTCTTGAGCTTCTTCTCAACTTGAAACCTAAAATGATGTTTAACTATTACTGATTCTTCTATAACTTTCTTTCTGCTCAATCTATTGACTGCCCGCTCTTCTTGGATGTTATGCTGTTTGGCAAGGTTACTTTAGTGCAGAAGTGGCTGTCTTTCATAGAATTCTGTGTGTGTATATAAAATCTCATTTCTGGTTATGAGTATTTCAAGATCCTGTTATAAATCCAAAAGAGTGAAGGGCTTGCTTTCTCTCACTCTCCCCCTCTCTCTTAATCCCTCCTTATGGTTCAACTTCAGCCTAGTTTCATAGTTATATGTTTCTATAACAGCTGTTTCTTTTTCCCTTTTTTTTTTCATCTCTTGTCTGGCAAATGGCTGCTCTGCACTAATAGTTTGGATTGACCAATTATATTTTGCAAAGTCTTATGAACTACTTGTAAAAGGTAGTGTAACTGTCATTTTATCTATATATATATCTATCTATCTACATATATATCTACATAGATCTATCTACATATATATCTACATATATCTATCTACATATATATCTACATATATATCTACATATAT
>NC_068998.1:55340291-55341558 GCF_001194135.2 Octopus bimaculoides
ATATATATATATATATATATATATATATATATATATATATATATATATATATATATATATATATATATATATATATATAATGTGTGTGTGTGTCATATGTATGTAAAATCTTACATGAGTGCATATATGTAGAATGGAGTTTGAGTGGTTGAAATAAATAAATGGCAGAGTTGATTTCATGGTTGTGTCATCTCCATTGTGTGAAGTCTCTAAGTATATAATAATAATTCTGTACAAAATGTATTTTGACATAAAAAGTCTAGTTTTTTTTTAAAAAACTATAATTTGTTACCAAGGGATTTTCTTTAATGACATCATCTGGAAAGGGAAGGTTTGGAGGGAGAGATGAAACATGAAATTGGTTCTCTATGAAAATATATTTGAAACTCATAAGGCTGTAGAAAATTGAAGAAATAAATAAAAAACAAAAACTTTGCTTTTTCTTGTCATTTCATTGTGTTTGTTTCCAACAAAATTTTCTTTCTAGACTTGGATGTTTGCAAAAGAAGTTGTAGCAGAAATATATTTTCTTCTTCTTACTCCAGCATAATGTTGACTATATTTAGTTTGTGCCAAGGTTCTTTGAAATGAAATAGGAAAAGAGTAAAAAGAAGTTCTGTAGACACAAGTTCTCTTTAGTTTAATAATAAATATGCCCTATATATATATATGTTTGCTAGTGGCTTTCTAAAGGATATTATTAATACTATTATCTCCTAATCCAGTTTGTAAAAGTTTGATTCAATAGTAGCAACTCACAAACCAAACAGTTTCCATTGACAAAGCAGGCAGCTATATTTTGTACAATAACTGTTTATCTGTTGATGGTAATATTTTGATATTCCGTAGCTATTGGCTTTTCTTGGAGGTGATGTTTCAGCTATTTATTAATTTTGTTCCAGTTTTTCTTCCTCAGGACATTCTACAAGACTTGCTTTGTAATTCAGCATATTTTCTCTTTTTGTCCCCCTCCCCCCCCATCCTCTTGGTCAAACTAAAAGAGGCATTAATGAAGTTTTCTTATAAATAAGGTTTGTTATGAACGTTCATTGACAGTTTGTTGTAAAGAATCCACTTTGGTTTATTATCTGGTTGTAGGTTTGTATTGACTCTCAACTAGCAACTTGTCATTTCATCCATTATCTTCGCAAAATTCATTTCGACTTCCAATATTACTGCTTCTTCGGTCAACTTCAGTTCCTAGCCTGCTCTCACTGAATTCCTTGCCTGGAATGTCATATATGTGTATGTGTGTGTGTGTATATAT
>NC_068998.1:55341794-55343292 GCF_001194135.2 Octopus bimaculoides
TATATATATATATATATATATATATATATATATATGCATACACATGTGTAATGTATGTGTGTGTGTGTATATACATACTCATATTTTGAAACGTAAGGTGTATGTTTTTTTTTATATTTTGTGTATATATATGTGTGTGTGTGTGTGTATGTATAGGCATGTGTGTATATGCATAATGTACATATATATATATATATATAATATATATACATACATACATACAAACTTATACATATATATGCTTAAACATGTACACACGTACACACACATATTTGACGGAATTATTAATGGTGACAAAAAATTTTGAGAAATATTCAATTTTAGAAAATGTCAATTTCGCCTAAATGCTGTTACAGGTTTGGTGTTTTTTTTTTTTAATTTTGCATTTAAAAAAAAAAAGCAACAAAAAACCCAATCTTCAACTTGAACTGCACCAGTCGAAGTTATTTTTTCTTTTTATGTCCAAGAATAAAATCCTAGATTTAACTTACCAAACATGAGTGGTCCAAACTGATTCTACTGAACAATTGGAGGAGCAGAATTTGACAGGAAAAGGGAACTTCTGTTATGTGTTGCATTGGCAGGGTTGTTGGTGTATTGAACCCCAAATGCCTGCTGTATTTTGTTACAGTTCTTTACATTCTGAGTTGAACTCCTGCCAAGGTCAACTTTGCCTTTCATCCTTCTGCGGGTCGATAAATAAAGTACCAGTGAAATACTGGGGTTGATGTTTTTAATATTCCTTTAAGGCATCCTAGATGTAAATGGAATAAAAATAGACTATTTGTGTTTTCATTATAATAATTCTCAGTTCATTGTACCAGGGTACCAATGTTCTATATTGTACAAAAAAGAAAAAAAAAAAAAGATCTCTGTTGATACCTGAATTTAAACATCTTGATCATAAAAAAAAAAAACACTCCCAATTGTGAAACTTTGTAATCTTGTTTAGATTTACATTCATAAGATCTGGAAATTGTTTCTTCTGCAATTCTCTATAGATATGTACGTGTGTGTGTATGTATATACATTCAAGTTTGTGTCCACACACATACACACACACAGAAATAACAAATTAAAGAGAAATCTTTTCCCACTCTATATAACATGTAAGCATGCATGTGGCCACTCTCACATGCATTTCTATACATGCATCCAAATTCACTCAACTATAGCCAAACTGAATTATCCTGTGATTTTAATTTTCTGCTTGACTAAATAAAATGTGCTTTTAAACAATTGGCAATTCTTGAAATCCTCTCTTCCAGTTTGTTTTTACTTCAAAAATCCTTTTTGTTTTTCTTTTTTTAATGAAAGAAAAATTAACAAAAACCAAAAAAAAAAAAAAAAGAACTAGGAAATTGTCATTCTTCTGCAGTAATTCTCCAAGGAATTTAGTGTTTCTTTGTTTGAAATTCTGTCGACCAAACATATTCTTTATTCTGCAGAGTATTTCTGCAAATATGTTTTAAGAATTATGAGATCAATGTTCTCCCCA
>NC_068998.1:55343517-55349371 GCF_001194135.2 Octopus bimaculoides
CATCATCATTAAATGCCTGCTTTCCATTCTGGTAAGCCAGAGGGCTGCACTAGGTTCCAGTCTGATTTGACATGGTTTCTACAGCTGGATGTCTTTCCTAATGCCAACCACTCTGAGAGTGTAATGGGTGCATTTTACATGCCACCAGCACAGGTGCCATTCACACAACACTGGCGATGGCCACGATTACAATTTCATGGGTGCCATTCACACGACACTGGCAACAGCCACGATTATGATTTCACTTGGTTTGACAAGTCTTCTCAAGCACAGCATATCACCAAATGTCTCAGTCACTTGCCAGCACCTTCATTAGGCTCAATATTCAATGATCATGTTTTACCACCTCATCCCATGTTTTCTTGGGTCTACCTCTTCCACATGTTCCATCCATAGTTAGTGATAAGCACTTCTTTTATACACAAAACAAAACCTTGGGTAATGTCTGAGAGCTGTTTGAGTTGAACAAGACATTGGAAACACAAGACTCATCCATTTGCATTAATTTCACTTAACAATTGCATTGACTTTTCATCATTGAAACAATAAATACAATGAATTATTGATTGGATTGACTTTCTTTACTAAACTACAATTGATCTCAAATATAATGCAAACCCTATTTTGCAGAGCTAAGAATCACCTGTATACAGTATATCATCTTTTTTTTTATTTATATTTTTTTTTTACTTTTAATAGTGCTAGCCCCAAATTACATCAACCCCAGTGTTCAATTGGTATTTATTTTATCAACTCTGAAAGGGTGAAAGGCAAAATCGACCTCTTTACCTTTCATCCTTTCGGGGTTGATAAAATAAGTACCAGTTGAACACTGGGGTCGTTGTAATTGATTCATCCCCATCACCCCCAGACTGCTCTTGTAGCGGTGCACTACAACCCATCAAAGGTGCATGTAGAGTACATCGAATTATGAACAAAAGTCAGGAAAGTGAGCAGTGTATGAGTCATGCTATAGAGGAGGGGGGGGGGATGTCAGGTGTAGTGTTGGCGAATTTCAGGAAGCTTGGAGGTTTTAAAGGATGCAATGTCTTGGCAACTAACAACTGATGCAGGAAGTTTGTTCCATGCTTGAGTGTGAAAAAATGTTTCCGAAAGTCATGAGAGCTGACTTTGTAGGCCTGTCCATGTGTGTTAGACACATGGAGCTCAAAAAGGTGCTCAAGATGGTTGTTGGCACGATGCACCTGTTACTGAAGTAGTTTCACTGCAATTATTGTAGAGGCTGACACATCCTACATGTAGTACACGTTCATTTTTTGAAAAATATTCCTTTTCATTTTCTCATTGTCCATATTTGAGAAACAAATGTGTAAGTCAAGCAGAGACAGTAATTGCATTTAATTAATCGCATGAAGTGAGGGAATTTAAAAAAAATAAAAATATGTGAAGAAACTTGACTGTTTGTTGTCCAACCACCATCAAGGCTCAGTCCAAATTATTACTAACAGAGAATGATTATATTTCTTTTCATTTCACTTCAGTCCAGTGATCTATCTATTTGTATATCTCTCTATTTCCATATCTTTTTGATACATTAGTAGGCTCACCTACCTACCGACTTGCCTGCCTGCCTGCCTAAGTAACTATCATATCTTCTTTCCCTTCTGCTACTGTGTAATATCCCTTTCGTAAAACTGGTCACCATTTGAACCTAACAACCAAAGAAGAAAACAGAAATTAATAACACCGTTGCCCCAGCATGACCACAGGTTTTGGTCTGGAACTCATAAAAAAAAAAGTAAGTTCCACAGCTATTAATTTCACTTTTAATTTAATTATCCATCAATGTCTCTTTAAAAGCATAAATTTATAAATCTCCATCACATTGCTTCATCATGTTAAACATTTCAATCGTGCCTGAATTGACATCAGACAAATGCAAAACAATATCTACCTCCCCTTCACTCTCTAATACTATAACCTCATCTCTCTCTCTCCCTCTCGTATTTTTTCTTTGATTCAACTATTCCCTTTTCACTCATTTCTTTGTCATTCTCTCTATTTATTTCTTCAAGTTAAAAACTTTTCTTGATGTAAGTGTAACACATTGAAAAGACCGAAAGAAACAAGAAGGATAATATTATAATAGGACAATGCTTCATGAAAACTATACTACTCTAATATACATGTGTGTGTGTGTGAATACCATTGCCTGTATGACATTTCTTTGTCTTGAAGCACTAAATGACCTTTTATCAGATATCCCTGATATCTTTCATATTGTAATCCTAACTCCTCAATATTAATACTGAGATAACACCTTTAATAAGACCAAAGGTGAGGCGTTGCTAGTGAACATTAAAACAATGTGAAGTGGGTGTTAGGTTTTGGTTGCTTGCTGGCATTTCAGAGCAATATTTCTCCTCTCCCTACAAAGTTTTTGGCTTTATATCAATGTTAGTAATGCATATTCACAGGGTAACCCAATCATATGATCCCAATAGTACATCATGTGGAAAGCGTTTGGATCATTTGATTAAATCTCAGAATATTAAAGCCAAAAGTTAATCCCTTTAGGGATTTATGAAATCAGTTTAACAAACCTGGTGTTTCTTAAACTGATGACTCATAAACTCTTCTTCCATATTCTATGTAAAACCCATTATAGTCTCTTTAACGACTACAGTCTATAAGCTTATGATGTAACTATCATAGTCTATCAGTCCTGCTACCCAGTTCAGCCAGTAACAGTGGACAATCCCATCCACCATTACTGGGTGAACTGGGTAGTATTTTGTTCTGAAACAACAAAATCAGAATGTTATGGGTCCTTAGTTTGTCCATTTTCAATGTTGACTCAGCTCAATTTGAACTCAGAAATACAAGGGGCAAAACTAATGGTTACACTACAGTAGAACACTGAAGCTTTTCTGTTTTGTACTTTTATCTGGAGAACATTCGTTGAACTATAAACGATATTTCAAAAGTTTCCTGTCAAATGGATCCGCATCTTCAGGAATGCAATTGAAGTTGGACAAATATTCACTGTTGTCCCCCTTGCTTGCTCAGCCAGACAGTAATATCAGTTAATCCCTAATATTTATTTCTAATCATCATATATGATTAGAGTTAGGGTTTTTATAAAATGTAACAAAGTTCAAGAGTAACAGAGAAGAGAATGGTTTTTCTAAAATTGAAGAAAATTAAATTATTCAGCTAGAAGTTGAAACTAAATCAGCTTCTATGTAACTTGGCACAGAACAAGGCACCCTCAGGCTCTACCTGAAAGGGAAGGGGCCTACTCCCAACTACCCTTAGAATTTCTCACAGGGCCCTTTTTAGAATCCTGGACCTTGGGATATGTACTGGCTGAATTGGTCTCCCTCTCACTCTCATTTACTTTGAAATGCATTCAATGGATTACCAAAACAAATATTGCTCTGTCACTAACATAATGTGGTTAATTGAATCCACAATATATATTGTAGAGAAAAAGAAAATTGGGAAGCTGTGACATTCATTCCCTTTTCTAAGGCATTAACAACCAATGTAGACTGCTTTAATTAAGATTTGAAGTAATTATCTCTTAAACATCTTTCAAGGAGCAGATTTATTGCTAGATGAGGTTAGCTTCAGGAGTTTTAAATAGCTGTCCATGTTTTCATGTTTAGGTAATTAATTACTAAATACAAGTATTAATTTCTAATGACGGGCATTAACCACAAATGTGTTTGCAGAGTATTTGGCTGATCTTTATATTCCCCACTGTTGTCGGGATGGAAAATAACATTAATCTCAGCAGGATTTGAAATCAGAACACAGAGAGTTGTTGTTGATTGTTTAAATCATGAAAATATCCTGAGAGTAGTTCTGATCACAGCCAGGTCAATTTTTCATCCTTTCAGTAAATAAGGAAGCAGTCTTGTACCAGAAGCATTTGATGGATTTGTAATCAGTCACACCAATAAGGTTCCGATTGCTCAGCCGAATGAATTCATCTTTGTGTGAACTGAATGGCTAAAAAGGGCTTAGAATTTTACACAAACATGTCTACCCTTGACGTAGCTGTCAGGTTGAATCAGCGAAACACAGAAAGTGACAAGCCTTGACATTTGAATTACAACACAATTCAGAGAGAGGTGGAGAGAGATAGGAGAGAGAAATGAGGGAGAAGGGAGAGAGAGAGAGAGATGGAGGGAGAAGGGAGAGAGAGAGAGATGGAGGGAGAGAGAAAGGATCGTTAACAGTAGTTGTTGACTGGATTGGTATTTTATTAAAGAACGACAGACAAAACTGAACTTGCTGTGATTTGAATCCAACTTCAATCAAATATTTCAACCAATAGTCCAAAGATTCTGCCATTTTTTCTCCTTAGCATAAAGTTTATTGGAGACAAATTATACCAGACTAATTTAATAGATGAAATAACCCTAATTAGAAATACTGCATCTGAAGAAGTCAGGTATTTTAACCAGAATCATTTATAGTTACTTCCCTTAGACCAATAACTCTAAATTTATCTGGTGATAGGAAAATCAATAACCGAGATAGAGATCCTATACTTGATACAATTAGTATTACAAAACCAATTATAAATAATTTTGCGATGTGGAAAAGACAAAATTAATTAATTCTTAATATTGTAATTATTCCATGGGTGACAATACTCAAGATATTTTGTCTAATTAGATACAAAACTTCTATTGTCTTGGCTGAAGTCGCGATAACACAATCGTTCAGAGTAGAAGGCGAACCCTTTCTTTATCTAAACGCTTATTTTAAAAATTTGCTTGGTATAATATTACATTAAATATGTTGATACTCACTTGACAATTGTTTTTCATGTGGATGCCGTCTCTAAATACTTTGTGTAATTTATTTTCTAAAATGTGTTAATTTCTTACACGAAATATCTTACATTGACTTAAGTTATTCTATCATCATTACTTTGAGAGAGACGGTGCAGCCTGAAGAGGGTTTCAACATGTCCATAATTACTGAATTGCATTCGTAATTGAAATATTATTTGTCATTAAGTAATATTGTCTTATAATTGCCATATAATTATTTCTAATGCTCTCATCATTAAATATGGTAACACCATTAAATGAGTAAGGCTTGAAGATGTTCTTAAAGAAAATTGGATAAGAATCCATTCTTTAATTAGATCCAATTTATGTTAATTGTCTGAATTGTCTGCAATTATCTTTGCAGTTACTGCTGCTGCTGCTGCTGTTATTTATCCTGAGGTCAGCCTGACAGAGCATTCGAAAAATCCATTCTCAGTACAGCCTTTTTAAAGACACTATAGGGTGTTATGTGAAGATTTGACTTATTTCTAAGAGGTCGAGTAACTGTGTAGAACTTCCCTCGTTGGCATATTTGCATATTGGGAAGAAAAAGATATCGCCAAGATTAATTACTTAGAGGGGTCATCTGCTTGAAAAGAAGATAGTTAAGTTAGTTTAACATAGTGATTTCCAGTGGAATCTTTATGCAGTTTTTCAAAAATCACAGAAATGAAACACCACACCTTTAATTTGGTTGAGTCATTAAATAAAAGGAAAATTAGTTTGGAGAAAGAATTAATTCACCCCCCCCCCTCCACACACGTACACGTGTTTGCATTCAATTGCAACATCAAGTTTCACCTTCAACTTCTGCATCTTTTATTGGACTGGTTGGATCAAGCGTTTCAAGGACAAGAAACTTTATTCAACTTAAAAAATATTCAACCATTAGGAAATACGAGATTGTTGGCTTCTACAAAGTTGCTACATGCACGCATAGATAAAATACCTGCATCCAACCATACATACATACGTACAGCCATGCATACATCCACGTGTACAAGCATCCATGCATAAATACCTGAATGCAGACAGACAGGCAG
>NC_068998.1:55349381-55359148 GCF_001194135.2 Octopus bimaculoides
ATATATATATATATATATATATATATATACATACATGCATACATGTATACCTGCATATATGCATTCATACACGCATACATACAGACATACATGCATGCATATTCGCATTGATACATACATACATACGTACAGCCATGCATACATCCACGTGTACAAGCATCCATGCATAAATACCTGAATGCAGACAGACAGGCAGGCAGGCAGGCAGAGGTTGGTGACTTCCAGGCTGCGAATACGAGTTGCTAGCTTTCAGGTTTTCTTCTTAACGATGTCTCCGAAAAAAAGTCTCGTTGTTCGCATTTGCATTTTTTTTTTTCTTCAAAGTCACAGAAAAGATTGATGGCATTATTGGTTTAATCGCCGACGGTCGTCCGGCCATGCAACAAGTTGTATGTCACCAGTACCAAAGAAGCGCGACCACGTCTACAGTAGGAGAGGGACCTCTGAAGAGTTTGAAGAGAGTTTTGTGGGACGCCTAACGATAGAGGCGACGAGATGAAAATCCAGAAAATGGCTGACGATCGACTCACAAAGATCCATAGAATATTACTACCAGACAAGTTCAATCTGTGGCATTTGCAATTTGTTCTGTACTCCAGATTGCAGTCTTCTCTGTTGCTGTATGGAGTTACGCGTTGGAAGATAGAGGCCAATGGTCTGAGCCAATGTCGAAATGTCGGAACGATGAGGTGCATAAGTCTCCAATCACCTTTGCGACGTCATAGCAACGTACTTAGAGTCCTGGCAGATGCAATGGTGGCGAGGGTAAAGTGAGATCAACAACGGTGAAAGACCACAAGTAGTCGAGCAATGAAAGGATAAAGTTTTGTAGGGAAGGTGAACGCTATAAAAAAAGGTCCAAAATGGCAGTGGTGGGGGATGTGTCTTGGGAGGTCTCTGTTGATCTTGACGGTAAATACCACTGACCAGTTTTCGCCACCAAAAGCCTGACCTTGTTTTGTGGTGCAAGAAAAGGAAAGGGATAAAAATGATAAAGTTGACAGTTCACTGCGAAGCGAATATTGACGCTTTCTTCAGGAAATATAGAAAATACAGCGAGTTGGTTGGTATCTGTGACAACAACGGATGGTGAGTAACGTGCCTTCCTGAAGAGATCAGTGTTTGAGGATATGTTGGAACCCGGGTTCATTCGATGCTCTGGAGGTTTGGACTAGTTACAAAGGAAAAAAAAGATGTTGCCAGAAAACTGTCGGAAGCCGTTACATCTGGTTCAAAAGAAAGGAAAGTAGAAACATTTGCCCCAAAGTTGCAACATCTGACTCTAAAAAGTTCATGAGGCACGAGAGTATTGTCACCTTCATTGGTAGGTAACCCCCGGCAGCTCTGGTGCCGCGGTGGAAAGGGATTCAGAATTCAGAAACGTGAATCAGAATTTAAAATTCCACGAGATAAACAGAAGCAACAATTTCTCTACAGATACTACAGGTATGTTTTGAAATTAAAGAAATTTGCCTTAAAGTTTAATTGTTCGTTAAAAGGGGGTCATTTGGAAAATGGTGAATGCTTAGGTGTAATGTTGTGTACGTGCATTCGTTATCAGAAGTGAATGTTTAATGTATTTGTCACGGTATTGTCCATGTGTGTGTGTGTGTGTTTTCTGAGCGCATTCTTTATTTCCAGTTCGCTATTGTTCATCAATGAAGAAACATTTCTGTTTCGTGTTGAGAAAATAAGAAACAAAATTCTTGTTTGGGGATTCCAGGATTTAGAATTGCACAGGGAGCTATTTTAGCAAAACGGTTTATGTTTAAGAGCACATTAATCGAAAACAATGTACTATTTTAGATAAAGAAAAAAGCAAACGAATGTTAATGATCAATAATGTCATTGTTAAGGAGTCATCTATTGTCCAGAGGTAAAATATGTTGGAAGTTCTTTAAGAGAAATGAAATAGAAGAGATCTTGGCTTTAAGAGGTACACAGAGCTTAGATGTTGAAAAGGTCGTAAAGATACGGTCATAATCTTTTTTTAGGTATTACTAGAACTGTTCTATATTTAAGAGATGAGGAATTATGTACATTATTTGCATTTGACGGATATTTGTCCTCATCTTGTTTGTTGTTAACACAACGTTTCGGCTGCTATACCGTCCAGCCTTCATAAAAAAATGGAGACCACCTCCCTCTGTGGGATGAAGTTAAAATAATAGAGAGAGAACACCACTGGAAAATACGAAAACTAAAAGAAGCAGCACACATGCTAGGACACAACAATCTCCTAAGCAGACCAAGTGCAGACATGTGCAAGGAAGGATGGGAAAATATTAGATTTGTAAGCCCTAAAATTCACTCCATAATTGCCTACTAACCCCAAGATTCCGAGTTCGATTCCAGGCAGTGACCTTGTAAAAATTAACACTTCCTTCTCTAAAAATTCCTGTCAAATGTCAGTTCAAATGACACACATATCTGACATCACTTCTTCAGATGTACCCTGTTTCTATTTCTAGCAACTTATAGCAGGTTGCAAGAATTACGTGTATGAATCGATTCACTCATTTGCCTTTACTTCAAACGTATCTGTTCACCATGATACACATTTAACCACTACAACCTGAATAATAGTAACATTAGGTTTGAAGAGGGGATATCAGCCGGAATGTTGTGTTAACAACAAACAAGATGAGGACAAATATCCATCAAATGTAAATAATTACTAGAACAGTTAAATATTTTACTATGGTTATAGTATTTTGATTCATAGCGTTAGGACGGTCTTAGCAGCTCCCGGGTCAAGAAAGCAGTGGGTTCCTTCATATACAATCGCAACTTTGATACATTAACATTAGACTCCTGGACTTGTATCGCTTTCCCATCTCAATGTGCGCATATCTTAAGATAACACTGTAAAGGATAGGAGAACTTTTTGCATGAAGCTAGTTTGAATTCATTATCGCCATAACATTCATACTATACTGACCAAGGAGACAAGATATGTACAACAACTTGTTAATCCCAGGTAATCTCAAACTGGGTTATTTCATTGACGATGCCATTTTCGTATTTGCCGATCGTCTGAAACTATTGAAAGTTTGTAGCTTGTCAAAAATAAATCGATATTTTTGTATAACGATACAATAACTGAAACGATCGAACAGTTATATCGATAAGTTTCAATTCCTTTTGTCTTCATTTACTGACCTTGATTCGCGATTGTCACCGATTCTGTTGTTTTAATCCAAATCTTTTAAAAACTAGGAAATCTATGCAGATTGTTTTATTCGGTGATTTTAGTCTCCTGCTTTTAGTGTCGAAACTAATTTTTTTTTTGGCGTTTTGCTACGTGAAAGATAATACAAATATTCCCTTTTGAACCATTCTTTGAGAAGTTGTTGCCATCGGAATATTATTTTTCTTCTCTTTTTTCCTTGTCTAAACAAACCAACGAAATGATTTTTTTCCTCGTTGATAAATTGAATTCAATTGTTTGGATCATTTCTTTCAACGTTTCATGAAACTTTGTCAATGTCTTCGCCCTTTCTTCCCCACTCAACGTTTTATTCATGGGGCGAAACACAATAGAATATGATGTCTGCCCATTTCGATAACAATATACAAAATACAATGATTAGAATAATGTGGAAGAAAAAAAAAGAGAAGAAAAATTTTAATTATTTTTGTTGTCTTTTCATGAGATCATCATATGACTTATTAAATTCAGAGAATGGTGTCCAGAAGTAGACAACCACTTGAAATGTAAGTAATTTACTAAACAATGTCTATTCAAATCACAAGATACTAAACTGGAGTCGTGAAATTAGTTTGTCAGAACAGACGACGACCTTTGCATTTGATGAAGTTTTCAAGGAGTTTTTTTTCTCTTTGTTTTCTTTCGTAGAGACTTTACTTATGAACCGACAAGTTCATTAGAGGTTATGAAACTTGAAGTTTCTATTCATTATTATTATTATTATTAATGTTGCTGTTGTTGTTGTTGTTGTTCTTCTTCTTCTTATTATTATTTAAGGCAGTGAGCTGGCAGAATCGTCAGCACGCCGGATAAAATGCTTAGCGGCATTTCGTCCGTCTTTACAGTCTCAGTTCAAATTCCACCGAGGTCGACTTTACCTTTCATCCATCTTTTCGGGGTTGATAAAACAAGTACCAGTTGCACACTGGAGTCGGTGTAATCGACTTACCCCCTCCCCCGAAACTTCAGGCTTTGTGCCTCTAGTAGAAATTATTGTTATTGTTATTATTATTATTATTATTATTATTGTTATTATTATTATTATTAAGGCGTTGAGCTGGCAGAACCATTAGCACGCCGGGCTTAAGGCTTAGCGGTATTTCGTCTGCCGCTACGTTCTGAGTTCAAATTCCGCCGAGTTCGACTTTGTCTTTCCTCCTTACGGGATCGATAGGCTAAGTACCTGTCAAATACTGAGGTCGCTGTGATCGATTGTCCCCCTTCCCACAAAAAGTCTACGTCTTGTGCATATAATAGAAAGGATTATTATTATAGATGTTAAGGTGGCGACGAGCTGGCAGAAGCGTTAGCACGCCGGGCGAAATGCTTAACGGTATTTCGGCCGTCGCTACGTTCTGAGTTCAAATTCCGCCGAGGTCGACTTTGCCTTTCATCCTCTCGGGGTCAATAAATTAAGTACCAGTGAAACACTGGGATCGTTGTAATCGATTATTTCCCTCCCCCAAAATTTCAGGCATTTTATTATTATTATTATATGAATACTCACAGCTTATATTGCTGGGTATGATGGAAAGTGTCAGCTGTCCACAGCCAAACAGACTAAGGTAACACTGCGAAGTATTCTTGCACTTCCAAGCAATGCTGATTTTTGTAGGTGTTCTACCTTCACACTTTCACCGATCTTTTTCAGCCACGTTGCTAGTTGAGTGCTGATACTTCTAAGAGCACCAATTCCTATTGATATTATGTCTATTCTCTTCATTGACCACAGCCTTCGCATTTCCTACTTCAAGTCGTCATAGTTGTTTAATCGCTCCAATTCTGTTAACCATCCATTCTTTCGTATTGTTCTTGCTTCGTCACAAAATCTTTGTTCAGTAATTTCAAACAGTTCCATTGCCTTCCATTCACTCTGCATTCGTTTTCTGTACCATCTGATAGGCACGCCATTCGCATCCATTGGGGTGCTCCGGTAGTAACACTCCGTAACCATCATGTTCACTTGTTTACTCCACTTATGTTTTGTAGCACGGCTAGCAGTTGCTGGATTCCAACCGGGCCCACCCTGCTGCACAGTGGGGCACCTACCGGGTGCGCACCTTCACCATTGGTTCCAGTCCCGTTCACCCCGTTACCTTAATCTATTTTGCTTGGCATTTTCACTCAGAAATTAGGTGTGTTTTTAAGTTGCAACCAACCGGTATTTTTATCGAGTCACCATCTCTATCAAGGGAGTCCGCCAATGCGGCAGGGCCCTTGCTCCCTTGGGTTTTGAGCTCGGAGTACTCCTTCTCCTAGGCTAACGAATACAGCACTGGTTATATGAAGGCGCCAGGTACGCGCCTTTTCCCACTCTTCTCCTGTTGGTTTGGCAAAGGAGTCGGGCTTGACTGTCAGAGGACAGGACTTGCGCAAGCCATTGGGGCATTTTATAAGTGATGGGGCACTCAACTCCCCTCATCACCCCGGCATTGACAGACAATTAAAAATAAATAAATAAATAATAAAAATAAATAAGTAAAAAATGAATATATAAAAATAATATGTTTACGTCCCCGTAACTTTTCAGCACACCCTCGTATTATCCTGTCTAATTTGTATATTTTAGTTTATTTTTAAAGAAATTATAAAAAAATAATCAAAAGCAATTTACAAACAATCAGATTTTACAAAAACAGTTTTGAAACATCAGGTTTTGTATAACTTTTATTTCATTTCAAAGAAAATTCTTTCACTTTTGGTTTCTCGGCAAAGTTTCTGGCAAATTACAATCTTTAGTGACTTCCTTACTTTTGCTTACTAGATCATAAAACGAAAGATTGCCATAATAAAAGAAAGTATTTGCGTTTCCTCTTCCTTTTTTTATAGCTGGGATATTATGATATATTATAATATATTTATTATATTATATCATATTATATTATATTTGAATAGTGTCTAAATCTTGAGCGTTATAAAAAGAAAATAACAATTCCTGTTGTTTTAAATGAATACAAAATAAGAATGCATTAAATGTTTTGTTTTTTCTTGCTGGCGGATCTGTATTATCATTAATTTTCTTTAATTACTTACAGACTAATTAAATATTCCTTTTTCAACTCCTATTTTTTTGTCCATCTTTTTAATTCATGGAAAGATTGGGCTATTATTTTCGTTTTGTACGAGTGCGGTATTCATTGTATTCAACTTTGTCTGTCTGCCTGCTTGTTATTCTTTATTTATTTCTATAAGTTTAAAAAGAAACAAAAAGCCAACGAGATTCCTGTGTAAATCATCCGACCAAATGTAAAGTGAGTCGAGAGAAGCCCGAGGCATCTTGTTTGGGCGTCATTAACTGGCTGAGGTGCACATTTGAAGGCATTTCATATCCCGTTACTGCCTTTAGCAGACGATCTGACCAAGCAAGCGCTTGTTACGAATAAAAACAATAGAATCACTTAGGATCCACAATTAATTGATCGGACGTGGATGGCACAAAACAAATATCATTCATTAACAACACTGCTGATAACTCCACGACGACCGCCACCACCAACACCAAAAACCATCAAAAACAACAATCAGCCATACAACAACATCGTTAAGAGCACCAATAATACTGACAGCACCAACATCAACAACACCAATGACGACCGCCACCACCATCAATTTACACCACTAAGAAGACAAGCACCAACCCCATCGATAACCATTTATGATCACCAACACTAACAACAAGCGAACCACAATACAGACACCAACCTGCTAGAAACAGTGGCCAAATTCTCTACCGTCACAAAGGAAAAGAAAAGGAAGGACACATTATCTAGTGTAGTCCAAGATATATATAAAAGGACGAATTGGTTATGGTTGAAATGCTTTTGGTCCAAGGTCTGCTCATTCAGGGATGACTGAAGTTAATCCACAGCACAACTAACATCATCATCATCATCACCACCATCACCGTCTCTATCAGCAACAATACCAGTAATATTATAGGCGAAACGGAGGAACCCGTGCTTAAAGCAAAATAAATCGAAAAAGGACTAAAGAAAGAAAAAATAATAAAATATCACTGCCAACCATTCTTCTTCTTCTTCTTATACCATGGCTAATTCAAAGCCAAAGAAATTTTTAATTGTAAATTTCCAGAGTTTGTCCGCCCTCGTCCTTTTGGGGTTTCTTATAAACAGCCTCAATTCACAAGGAATAATGACGGAACCACAACAAAGATCGAAGTTTTGGAGAACCGGTTCTTCAGAGAGCACGAACCTGAGAAGCAATCAACTGGATTGCCGTGGAAGACACGTAAGAGATTAACTGTTTATAATTAACTGTTTTGATAATGATTTCCAATTAGTAAGAAGAACGTTTCTCGTCTCACAAAATTGTGTCAACAATTGGTTTCGACTTTCGGAATTTCTTCCACCAACACGCCTCGTCTTCCCTCTTGTTTATTTGTTTCACACAAAACACACACAATGTATATGTGTGTATGTATGTGAGTATATCCGTATGCATGCATGTATGTGCATGTGTGTATACATGCATGCATCTATGTATGTGTATGTATGTGCGTATATATGTATGTGTGTATACGTGCATGCATCTGTGTATGTGTGTGGTTTGCGTGTGTGTGTGTGTTCTCTTTTGCTTTTAATTATTTAAATTCTTCCTTTGAAGAAGGAGCTGATTTCTGACAAACATACAAAATCCCACCATTGCGATGTAGATAACAAAACCATGTCACATTTTAAACTTGAGAAAAGTTTTGTATATTTTTACTCTTTCACGAAGTCGACCTGGGCGGAATTTGAACTCAGCGTGCTAACTTTTCTGCCACCACGCTGCTTTATCCATTTAGAAGTATCAACGCTATGGTAAGCTATGATGTAAGCATCAACAATAATGCTGACAGTGTTTCCCAGCTCTGCATGATTTAGAGATTTGCTGTTTTAATTTCAAATCCCTTCAAGTGTCGATAATGTAATACCAATAATGTTCTCGAGTCAACTGCTTTGATTGAGTCGCTCTCCTATTAATATCATTGTTGCCTTGTCAACATATCTATCTATCTATCTATCGATTTATTTGCCTACACACACACACACAGAGTGTCCCAAAAGTCACTGATAGGTTTCAGTTTTTAATAACTTCCTTAACTTTACAAATAAATGCATGAAAGTGAAATTTTGATACAATCTAAAGGACATAATGGAAATTAATATGCATAAACAGCAGCCATGTTCGGCTTCGCCCGCCTGCGCTCTGTCCAAAACTTGTACCATAACACCCTCAAGAATTTCAGACCTCACATCTCTGATTTCTCTATTGATGTTGTCCTTCAGTTGCACCAGGGTCTTCAGTTGGTTCAGGTATCCTCACAAGAAAAAATCCGGGCTAATCAAATCTGGTGAACATGAAGGCCAGTTGACATTGCCAAGCGGGTGCCGTAGCAACGGCATTATTTCTCTTGCGGGATGAGCAGTTGGTTCATCTTGCTGGAATTATGTGCGAGGTCTACTTTGAATGGCCTTCACGTTTCCCAATCTTGACTAGCTCGGATTTTTTTCTTGTGGCCAGTGGTGTGCAGTCGAGACTTGCTAGTCATGCACTGCATGTCCGTTCATTTTTATATAACTCAAAAATCAATTTAAGAACTTAATGTATTTATAACTAGATCGAAAAGTTGTCCAATTCATTGGAAACTGAGCTGAAATAGTTACTTTGTTTCAAAGGAAACCTATCCAGATTGATACTTCGCTGTTTCCATTTTGCTTCCACTGGGCTTTAAGAGAAACGCATATGAAATCTTTTGTCCCCGCCCACCTTCCTATCTTTCATTAATTATAATTTCAATGCCTGTAAGATCCTTTTTTATCTCGATAAAATAACTACGGAAGGCATTGTTTTCACAAAAACGCATGTTTCGGCTTTCCCTCCCTTTCTATCAGTTTTTCTTTGCCAAAAATCCTTTGTAATTGATGTTGCTAACGCGACCGGCTAAAAACGTTGAATGGGTTCCACTTCTTTGGTCCGTTAAAATTCTGACCAAAACACATCAGCAATCCCAGAATTCTTTGGTCGGCTCAAATGTTGCCGTGACTTTGGAATATCGATTTCGCTGTGTCGTAAGTTTTGATTTAAAATTATTATCATTAACCATCCTTTCTGTATTGAACAAAAAAAATCCTGAAATCAGAAATGTAATATAATTAATTAATCTTTCGTTGATTTACTAAAATTATTTTTCTGTTTTGTTGAAACTGTTTTATAATTCTCGATCGCAGTAAAATGAGGTATTCTGTGAAGCAAATTAAAGTGTTCATTGTTTTGTTTTTTTTTCTACAAACTGAAACTTGAAAGTTACAAACAATTTTTTTTTCAAAATCATAATCTCCGTATTTTTTTACGTATTTCCCCCAAAAAGATTTCTGAAAAAAGTGAAAAATAAAGAAAGGTGGGGAATTGAAATTTTGAAGAGCGATTTTCGCCAATTTTTTTCAGAATCGGAATCTCCATAGATGAAAACGTGGGTTTCTGTAAAAAAAAAAAAAGAATTTAAAGGGTGGAGGGGTTGGGTTACGTCTCCACCATGTACGGCAGGGTTTATATC
>NC_068998.1:55363660-55372505 GCF_001194135.2 Octopus bimaculoides
TATATATATATATATATATATATATATATATATATATATATATATATACACACACACGCACACGTGCATAATCCATTTAAACGTTAATTATTTGTTGCTAAATTATTGTCTCTTACACATTTCCTTCAGCCGTTGATTTTGGTCAAGAGAAACTGCGGCACATGTTCAGTACAATATGAAAAAGAAAGCCATCAAAGAAAGCTCAGTAGCAGAAACAATGTTAGACATTATCCAGAAAACACACGTTCGATCCCAGTTACTATTCACTTGCAATTATTTCAACATGGCTACTTTGAGTTTCGAATCTGTTCTTCTAGTAACATTAGCACAGTAATAGATGCTGATTGTTTAAAGACTGACAAACTGAAAATAAAGGAATCAGGGAGTACCCTATATTATCCTCAATCTAAAGGCTGGCATCACATTAATTTGGAGCTGTTCCAGGAAATCAAATGCAACCAGTGCGTTCTTCAATGGAAATATAAAACTAGTGAGGAGATTCATTTTTCTTGTCATTTTCTTTTGATATTTCAACTAACAGATATTGGTGCAAAACATTATAACGGTTTTTAACATTTCGATTTTAAACACAGAAAATTTGTCTCGCTATTGGCTAAAAATACAGTTTATTTTTATTTTTAAACCTCTCTAACTTTTTCCTCCAATTTTTTTCTTTCACAACATCATACCTTCATAGCAATATGTAGACTGAAAAGCTACATCATTAAAACTGATTTTCAAATTTTTTACTTCCTTTTAAACGATACATATTTTGTGAATCAGTTTAACTAAATCCCAGTATTTTTTACACTGGCCAAGGCGGTGCAATTATTGAGCAACTGTTGAATGATCAATATTCTATTTCTACTACAAACTCCTGACTTGTTTTGCGTTGGCCAAATTCAATATTATCCCTTAAATGGTTGCTGTTAAACGCAGACGATCGTCTACAACCTTTCATATCGTCAATGGTTTCATCGCCACCACAGATTTTTTTTTCTTTTTTAACTGTACAGTCACTGACAAACGCAATGACCAAATATTTCCTTGCTATTCTCTGCATTTCCGCTGCTTTGTGTTTTATTTCCCTCCTCAACCTTTCATTTGACAGACATCTCTGTATAGACCAAAAAAATGACTGATGGGAACCTCTTCGTTAAGGTGTCTAGTATAGACAATCCTATGAGATCGGAGACATCCGGGCTGTCGAAGGTCCCAATCATCACATCGAAGGAGCTTACTGGGTTGCTTTCTTTGACCCAGACCAAACCTTGGTTGAACAGCAGCATTTTCCTAGCGTGCATAATCACGTCTATGTCCTAATCGCTAATCTCAGTAAAATTCCAAGCAAACATAAGCATCTTAACTAGTAACCTTTTCAATCGATACAGATAAAGATCTACTCTATCAAATTGGGTGAACCTTGCCCTGACTCTACTCTGGTTAGCCTTAACCTAAATGAGCGTCTCTGTTTAGTCTCTAGATATGTATTTTTATTTTGTCTATAAATAAGAATTTTTGATTTCATATTTCAGGTCGTTGTGAAAATGGCAGTGAGGGACGTGTTTGTGGCTATGAAATGCAGTTTTACAATTGTGCAGATATTGCTTTTGATAAATTAATCCCCAATAATGGCGCTGAAGAAGAAGAGATGAAATTCCAAAATACTCGAAAGAATGGAAGAAGAAGAAAGAAAAGAAATGCATTACCCTTATCTTCTAAAATTTGTAAACCAAACGAGATGTGCAGGCGACGAAGTGTACTGCAATCACTGTTTAGCAAGAACTTCCTTGAATACAACGATTCCAGTTCAGTTATGACCGAAAGTATTTCTGCCACATTGCTAATGTCAGAAAATTTACTAGCATCACATGGAGCTCTTCATGAGGATGAATTAAGTCTGTCTGAGCCTGGCTCTGCATCGGGGCATTATTTAAATCTATTGGAACCAAGCGATTTCAGTGACTATGGGTCAGGTGGTGTACAATCAGGTGACCACAGGTCAAATGCGTTTTCTGTTGAAGCATCTGCAACTACTTTGGAATCACGAAATCTGAATGCAATAAATCAAATTCGAAAGAATGGTACGAATGAAAATAAAGACATATCTCTAAAGGTGAATATGTCTTTGATTAATAAGAAGAAATCAGCTTCAATACATCTGAATTCTTCTAGATCCATTAATATAAGTGAGTGGCAAAAAACTGCAATGGAAATGCAAAGTCAGGCTAAGAGACCTCATCAAAAGCTGTCTTCCTCTGATGGGGAAAGAAGAAGAAAACTGAGAACAAATGCAACACTAACCGATAAAAACTGGTCTTTGGGATCGAATTCTTTAGTTGCAGAAGAATCACTTCCCATCACAGCCCCACCTCAGTTGTTAACAAAAGATAACTACTCAGGGGCTAAAAAAACAAACAATTCTCTAATTAGTTTGAGTGATAAAACCAATACAATGGTTCCATCAAAAAGAGATGAGACAAATAAACAACTCACGGCAACAGAAAAGATTGATTTAACAATATTTCCAACAACAGCAATACAACAACATTCATCGGGGACTAACGATTCCATTCCTAAACGTTCGGATAAGACGAAAACAAAAGAGAAGAATAATTGTACAGATGGTGATAATTGTGCCTTTAAGAAGCATGAATGCGAAAAAAGAATTGAATGTAGCCAAACTCAGAACGGAACTATACTGTGTGTGACTGTGGAATCCTGTTCTTTGATAACAGATATTTTTCAGGGATTACCGCATTGTAGTGGTCATGGTAAAACACTTAGATGCAGAGGACGTGGTATCTATCGTTACATGAAAGGAATATCGTCTTGGTGTGAGAAAATGTGTAGGAATCAGGGCTGCCAATTATCTGTGTGTAACTGCGATTGTCGACGGATAGTCTCGTGTGGAGCTGTCGGCCTTTTCAGAATAGTTCCTGGTTCTACAATTTGGTGTCAGATAAACTGTGCTAATAACTATTGTCCGTCAACACACTGTGGGTGTCAGTAAGGTCTCTTAATATGCTCAACAATTGGCTCAATTGCCATTTGCTTCGTTATTTTCCATCTATGCTCTTCAATTTTTCATCATTTGTGTAGGCGAAACGTTATGTTTGAGTGACATACAGATAAGTGACAAATACGAAATCATTAACATAACTTTAGTCAGTATCTCATAACTACCAAGTCGAATGACCATGGGATTGCACCTAGAAAGTTCCCCTCCAAGGCACAAGTCCGGGCAAGGTTGTGTATAGAAGACCAGCAGTCGCTTCATGCATGCCAATCTCCTCTCTCCACGGCAAAGGCAAAGGGACCGATACAGCTTGGCACCAATGATGTTGCAACTCATTTCTACAGCTGAGTGAATTGGAGCAACGTGAAACAAAGTGTTTTATTTAAGAACAGAACACAACACAGCCGGTTTGGGAAACGAACCCACAACCTCACGATTGTAAGCCCGATACTCTAAACACTGAGCCATGCCCCTTCACTGAGTAAATGCAGTGGTTATTTTTTTGTAAAAGCTAGATAGACCCGACCATATTGTACGGAATGTATAGTTATGAACCTCACTCTTGTTTCAAATAAATTTATTTCTTTTGCTGAATTTGCTTTATACTTCATTAGAGAATAAAAAGTATAACATTTGAAACAAATAGTAATGTTTTATATAAAATATATAATTTTAAAAAATTTTGGCTTACAACAAATGCTGTTTGAACAGTTTCTAATTTTGGGTGGTAAAACATTATCACCAAAAATTCTTATCTAACCACAATTTCCCATTTATGTATTATGAGTGTGCTCAAAAACTTTGAGTATGGGCACGTCTGTGTGAGTAACAGTCTTCAATTCGATTTCATCTTGAAAACCTCGTGGATGCAGATGTTTTTCTTTTGCACAGAAGCGCGCAACTTAGAGGTAACATTGGATAAGAGTTGTGATTTTTTAAAAGTGCATCATGGCTTATTTGGAAGAGCTTTTTTGAATGAAAAACCAACAAAAATGCACGTTGAATGAGGTAAATAAATAAATTACAGCAAGAGAAAATATTAATTTCAACAATATTTCCATATTTCCAGAACCTCCAAGATTGGTTGGATGAAGGGAGAAAGATATTGTCAGATTGGAAACAACTAGATTCCACTAAAAGGTTAAATTGTTGAGTTCAGCAAGCAACAGATTGAGTCTAACTTATAAACTGAAAATCAAATAAAAGAAGGAAAACTGGAAACAAATTTCAAGAAATTTTTGAATGTTTTATGTCACCAAATAGTTTTCTTTCCTCCAAGAAAATTAATTTTCAACTAAATGGACATACAATTAAATATTGATTTGATTGGCATGTGTATTTTGTGGACAATACTCACCAACTGTTAATTATGTTAACTTGCTAGACACCACCTGCCATTTTAACCTACGTACAGTCTTCCATATTGACTTTTGACAAACATATTCTGCTGATTACGTTGATCCAGCTTTATTTGAATCTGTTTTAGTTAAGAGATGATAGAGAATAAATTACTTGAAGAAATTATTCATGGACGCCGTTCACATGAAAAATTATAGTCAAGTTAGTGACGTCATATTTAATGAAGTTAGCATAAGAAAATTAATTAGAAATAATTTTACGGTGAAGATAATATTAGTAAACTAGCGGTCGCCCAGCCTTTGTCCCAGCCTGTAGTGCGTGTAGGCGTAAACTGTGAAGCCAGCAGTTCATGTAGCAGTGGAAATTTTTGGGATCGTACAATACTTGAATCATTACCTATTTTATTCAAGATTTAGTATTATTAGCAGTGAGCAAACAAACAAACTTTCGATAAGTATTATAAGCAAATCTTCTCTTTATAAGTATTATAGATAGACACCTTTTTATATATATATATATTTATATATCACCAAACTACACTTCACAAAATGAAAGTACGATTGCTTCGAATCGTAGCACATGTAACACTAGGAATGTTCAAATAGTAGATCAATTCAAAAAGTGCTTATCTTTAACTCTGAGGTTTCCCCTCTCCGCCTCCGTTTTCGAAAAAAAAAAAAAAAAAAGGTATCGTTGGCGAATGAGTCAGTTCGGTTGGAAATAAACGAAAAAACCTGAGTATGTGTGTGAGTGTATACGCTCATACCTACGCATATTTTATATACACCTATGCATGTGCATAGATGTGTGCGCTTGCACCCATGCTTGTTTACATGTCTTGGATCGATGAAACCTGTAAATTATGTTATTCTTCACTCGGAAAAGGAAATAATATTTTGAAAACAAAAAAGTTAAAAATCTAATTACACACACACACGTATATATATTTATATACGTGTGTGTGTGTGCGTGCACGTGTGAAAGTGATAAATTAAATATGATATTTTAATCACTAACTTCAGAGCAAAGCTTTTTAATGCAGTTCGCCCGCATTTAGCGTCTCCGACTTTCACTCGCTCCCACTCTGTTATTTTAATATTCTTCTTTCAGCGTCACTGATGGGAAACACAATTCATTTTATTAAATGTAAGATATATATATATATATACATACATACACATATAAAGAGGGGGAGAGAGAGAGATAGAAAATGGTGAAAGGGAGAAAAAGGGAATTACAGAGGGTGGTGGAGAAAACAGGGATCTTTTTTAAAACGGGGGCCACATTTTTCATTAACGAAACACTTTGAAACTTGGAACACTGGTAGAATGTGTCATATAAAACATCTTTTTCTCTTAGTCTTCTTAAAAGAAAAAGAAATCCATAAGTTATTCCATGTTAAAGTTGTATTTCTGTAATTTCAACCAATCACTGACGTCCATTCAACCGATATACATTAAGTGCCGACTACATAAACAAACGATTCTGAAACAATTAACCCTAACCCTAGGGTTAAAGCAAATTTAAAATGAAAAAAGCAAATAAAACGAAGGTATGGAGATTAAATACGCTTTACATCGCTTAATCAGCCAAAGGAGTAAATATAAACAACTGAATACTTGTCAGTGATTGGTTGAAATTATCGAAATAAGACAATTTTTTACATCAAATAAATTCGAATACAAAAATATTTTTCTGTTCTATAACACAAAATAGATAAGTATACGAAGTTTGAAAGTCTTTCCGTACCAAAAACACTACGTGAAACATTAATGAAAAATGTGGCCCCCGTTTTAAAATAGATCCGAAAACAGTATAGAGTCGCATCAAAAAGGTGAAGATAAACTAACTTGGAAATGGATGCGTGGCGTTCAATTAAGTAATAATATAAATAATATATATATACGTCCTGTACCCATATATGCATATATATGTTATATTGTGGAGGCGCAATGGCCCAGAGAGCCAACAAATAATGAAGGGTCGTTCTTTATGTTTGTTTTGGTTTCCATTTGTGTCTTTCGTTGTTCGAAAGAATAGTTCATATTCCATGTACTCGTGCTTTGTACTTTTTTGTTGTACACGTTTCGTGACGTCCTGTGTCCACATATGCATATATATATATATATATATATATATACACGTATAGATGTAAGTATGTACATAGACGTATGTATATATGCACATATTGGGTTGGCAACTAAGTTGCTGCCGTTTTTTAAAATTAAATTTTTTTTAAAGGTTTTAATAAAAAGTAACAACTAATTAATCAATAATGTATCCACCCTTGTTGTTTACAACTTCTTCCCAACGTTCAACAAGATTTTCAATACCTCGTTGGTAGAAATCACCCGATTTCGACTCGAAAAATTGATCCAACCAAGCTCTCAATTCTGCATCAGTATTGAACGAAACTCCGGGCATAGCATTTGAAAGAGATCGAAAGAGGTGGAAATCCATTGGTGCCAAATCAGTAGAGCACGGTGGGTGTGGCAGCACTTTCCAGCCATGTGTTTGAAAGGCTTCCTTGGTCATATTGGCGATATGAGGGCAGGCGTTGTCGTGCAGCAGAAGAACTCCAAGCTGACGATTACGTCTTTTCTCTTGAATAGCCGTGTTGAGTTGTTCCATCTGTTGAACATAGAGTTCTGCGTTGACCGTTTGGTTCCGTTCAAGCAATTTGTAATGGATAATCCCTTCCCAGTCCCACCATACGCACGGTGTCATTTGTTTACTGGGGCTAAGCCATTCCTTACGCTGCTTCATATTGATGTACAGGCACCATTTTTCGTTGACAGTAAGGATTCGGTAAAGAAATCGTTGCTTGTGTCCATGAATTGAGCGGTGACGAGCAAGCAAACCAGCGGAGATTGAGGCTCGTTGATTTTTGTTGTCACTTAAAGCATGCGGAATCCATGTTCCATACTTCTGAACTTTCCCATCGAGTGAAGATGCTTCTCTATAAACAGTGTGGGAGCATTCCATTTTCTCTGCCAGTTCCCTTGTCGTTTAACAAGAATTTTCGTGCAAAGGTTGGTTTAATCGCTCTTCATCGAACTCAACTGGACGGCCAGAACGAGGTGCGTTATTGGACGCTCAGGAAGGAAAGAAAAGAAAGAGGATTTCACGTTTCGAGCAGAGTTCTTCATCAGAAATATAGAAAAAGTCCAAAGAAGGGAAGACGGAGAAAGAAAATCGCCAACGATATTCACACACACATATATATATGTGTGTGTTTGTCTATATATAGATACATGTATACTGAACATCCTTTAGTTTTTCTCAGACGAGAAAAATTTCTGCCAAGATCAGATGGTGAACGCACAGAACAACCTTTGGCTTGCCATGCCCCCAAAATATGTACTGAGAGATAAAATTCAAACATCCAGTCAAGAACATGGTATTTGTGGTGATCGCAAGTGATGGTACTGCTATGCCTCCATTCATTTTCCCACACAGCTTCAGACTCATTATGAGGCCTACATCAAGTGCCTGGAGGAAGTAATGCTGCTCTGGGTCAAGAGGGTGGCTGCTGGAAGACCCTGTATCTCGCAACAGGACTCTGCACCATGTCACACAAGCAGGAGAACTCAGTCATGACTGTCAGACAATTTCTGCGACCGCATCACCTCTAACATCTGGTCACCTAACCCCCTTGATTATTATGTATAGGGCGCAGTTGAGTGAGAGACCGAAAATTCTTTGTAACGTCAAAGATGAACTGAAGGCAAGGATTATGGCAGCATTGACCAACTTAAACAAGGAGACCGTCCTCAAGAGTCGCAGGTGATTCCGAAGTTGTCGGGAGGTCGTGGTTGAAGCCAATGGCGATTTTATTGAATAAATTTACTCTTTAGTATTTCAAGATATTTTTATGTAATTTTGGTAAATATATCTGTTAAAATGAGATGTCAGTGTTATTTTCATTTTTGCATAATTTAGTTTATTCACCGCACCTTGTATATATATATAAACACAAACACACACACACATGCATATATACATGCGTGCATCTACATATGCATACATACATGCAAACATATGCGTATATTTGTATAGATGTCTATGTATGTATGTCTGTATGTACATATGCCTACGCCTCTAAGTTCTACCGATTTTCAAAAGACGAGATAAGTGAACATTTTAGTAAGTAAGCAGGAAGTTGTCGATTCTGCTGCCAGGCAGGTGAGATATGAAAATAGATTCTGCTGATAGGAGAATGAAAATTAATCATAACTCACAGACGACATATCTGGAAAGAAATTCCTGTGGCATGATTTTGTCATCGTTAGTGGAGGAAGTCTCAGGTTCGTGGTCGTTCAGGAATGTTGGAGTAAATAACAAGACACATTGTCAAGTAACGGAAGAAGCGATGCCGTAGAGTTCAGTCAAGCTTACCGTGTCGTCTTTTAGACATCCCCATCCCCACCATCACCAACGCCGATTATAATCAAAGGAATTCAAGCC
>NC_068998.1:55372546-55377595 GCF_001194135.2 Octopus bimaculoides
GGGGGGGGGGGAGCACGAGAATACAATAGCAATCAAAGGGACGCTAGGTGAAAAATGGTTGAGAACTCTTGGTTTAGTCACACAAATCGACCCTAATACTTTTTCTCCAAGCCTGCTACTTACTCTATTAGACACTTTTTGCCGAACCGCTAGATTACAGGGACATAAACAAATCAACACGAGTTGTCAAGCTCTGGTGGGGACAAACACAAAAACAAGCACACACACACACACACACACACATGCACATGTATGTATGTCTGTATATATATATATATATATATATATATTGTTGTTGTACTTGGGGATGGTCATATTGCCAGTTTACCCAATAAATCTTGCAAAACAAATATATATATATATACTTCGATTAGCGGTTGCCATAACCTCATGAAGGGATGGTTTCAGCCGAAAAAATACTGGTTCAATGATGATTATATATATATATATATATATATATATAGGTGTAGGAGTGGCTGTGTGGTAAGTAGCTTGCTTACGAACCACATGGTTCCGGGTTCAATCCCACTGTGTGGCACCTTGGGCAAGTGCCTTCTACTATAGCCTCGGGCCGACCAAAGCCTTGTGAGTGGATTTGGTAAACGGAAACTGAAAGAAGCCCGTCGTATATATGTATATATATATATGTGTGTGTCTGTGTTTGTCCCCCCAACATCGCTTGACAACCAATGCTGGTGTGTTTACGTCCTCATAATTTCACGGTTCAGCTAAAGTGATCGATAGAATAAGTAGTAGGCTTACAGAGAATAAGTCCTGGGGTCGATTAGCTCGACTAAAAAAGGCGGTGCTCCAGCATGGCCACAGTCAAATGACTGAAACAAGTAAAAGAGTATATATATGCGTAAATATATATGAATATATGTGTATGTGTGTGTGTGAATGCTTGCATGTATGTATGATTCATGAGTACGATCTTGTTAAACGAGTATTGAAATGTGAAAGAATACAGTTTATCGAGGAAAGAAAAACAAAAAGAAAAAAAGCAAGAGAGAAAAAGAAAGAATTCTTTGATTGCGGAAAAGTAGCTATCCTTCAGGTGTGTGTGTTGTGTGAACTAAAGCCATTCAAGGTGCGTAGGCTGAAAAGGAAAAGATGACCTGCAATAACAACCGACCAAGTCACTAACCTACCTGAGAAATGATGCTGTCAACATTGGTCTGAATTGATGAAACTAAGATGCGAATGACGTCATAGCTTACAAGAACAATAACGACGACGATCCCCCCCATCCATCCGCCCACCATCACAACAACAGCAATAGCAATAAATACAACAAAAACAGTAACAGCAGCAGCAGCAGCAACATATACAACAAATCCAAGATGTTGCCAGAAGTAAAAGATTCTCAGTGTGAACCCAAAGCATTGTGTTAAGAGTTTTTATGTCTTACACTACCGAGGGGGGCCTACTACTGGTTGTTGGACATGCTAAAAATAGCAGTCATATATCTTTCAAATCATACTTTGTCTTTTAAAAAAAACGAAAGACGCATTGGAGAATCGTGGTTGAGATATAAACAAGTTGGGATGGTCACGACTGGAACATCTTTTATTATTGGTCTGTTCAGTGAACGCGAACTGGAAATAAACAACAACAACAATATTAAAAGAAGTCACACTTCACTAAGCTGTAAAACAGGTACCACACAGTTGGAAGAACTCGTCATTCAACTCTCTCAATTCTTTGACCGGCAGAAATTTCCCATCCTCACCCTTCCCCAGGAAGAAATTATGGGTTTCTGACAAAAAAATCTAGGAATTTCAAGGTGTAAAATGCTTTTAGATTGAAAATGCTCTTTATCATTATTCTTCCTGTTTTTGCAAGATATTTGCCCAAAATATTTGTTTTAAAGATACTAAACTAATTTATTTATATTCCTCTTCTTTCGCTTGAAAAATTAACTTCTAATGAATAGATGCTGTTCAAATTGGTATTTAGTAAAATCTTGTGCTTTGCCCCATTTATTTTCCATTTCTTGCAACTTTCAACTCTTCTACACCAGATAGTCTTTGATCATCCAGATTTTTACTCTTTAAATGGTGTCTCTCTCTTTATCGTACCTTTGATACTCTGTTTCAGTCCATTTCGAGACGGCGGTCAAACAATCTCAGCTGCCGCTGTTTTATTTCATGGACTACATCACTGCTTCTCACTTGACGCTTAGTTGGGCCAGAAGATGCGCTAGATTTTCCTCAGCCACTCATTATGGAAAATACTGATCCTATTCATGTCCCATTTCACCTCTTACTGCACTCTGAGCTGTAAATTGGAATAGGTCTGTATTGCCCTGACTTACAGATCGACTAATACCTCACGAACTTTGACAGATCTTGCTTAAATATATATATTTTTTGTCTTGTTAACTTTTAAGACTGTTAGTGTAATAAATTGTGTAAAATTCAAGACAACATTGTTTTTCTTACGAAATACAGAAGGAAAATCGGAGAGTTGAACCGGTAAAAGGTAAGAAACACAGATCAAAGAACGCTGCTCTATGCCAGAGGAGCATTTTGATAATTGCAGTTGTAGAAGTCCACGGCCACCTTCTTTTCTTGGCAGGTGAAGACGTTCTATATTTGCCTTAGGGTGGTGCATTCTATGCATTGTCAACAATTTTCGTATTTTTCTGTCAAGTTTACATATTTCAGTAATTGACCAGTTAACGATATTGAAACTGTAAGTCACGACTGGTATGGCTAAAGTATTGATCGCTTCGATCCTGTTTCTTGCATTCAGCTCTGTCTTGAGTATTACCCTTACCCTGCGATAACATTTTCTTCTGATCCTTTCCCCCATCACTTGATGTTTGATTACGTCCCCTTCAAATACCCCTAGGTATTTGTAGCTCTCCTCTGGTTCTAACTCCTTTATGACATTCTGCTGGTCAAGATTAACGTTGGAAGTTTCTGTCATATTTTTCCTATGATAAAGGTAGCTTTTGCACATTTATCGAGGCCAAATTGCATCTCCTGATGTCATCCCTGAATTGTTTAACAATTGCTAGTAAGCCTTGTAGTTGTTGGTCATTTTTTGCAAAGAGCTTTAAATCATCCATGTAAAAGAGATGACTTATATATTTTCATCAAACATTTTATAGCCATATTGGACATTACCGAGCAATTTCAAGAGCGGTATCAGGGCTAGACAAAAGAGGAGTGGTGATAGAGAGTCATCCTGGAAAATGCCACATGAAATTCTTACATCTCCAGCATTGAGAGATTCATTGCCACTGTTCAAAGTCAGTGTGGTTCGCCATGATCTTATACTTACAAATAAGAAGTTTCGCAGAGTCGGTGCTGTTTTATACATTTCCCGACATTTCTTAATCCATCTATGCGGCAGACTATCAAAAGCTTTTTCATAGACCAACATTTACATCCTTTTTTACTACCTTCTTCATCATCATCATCATCACCACCATCACCATCATCATCATCACCCTTACCATCATCGTCGCCGTCGTCGTTGTCGTCGTCGTCGTCGCCGTCGTCGTCGTCGTCGTCGTCGTCGTCGTCATTATTATTATTATTATTATTGTTATTATTATTATTATTATTATTATTGTTATTGTTATTATTATTATTATTATTATTATTATTATTATTATTAATAAGGCGGCGAGCTGGCAGAACCGTTAGCACACCAGGTGAAATGTTTTGCGGTATTTCGTCTGCTGTTACGTTCTGAGTTCGAATTCCGCCGAGATCGACTTTGCCTTTCATCCTTTCGGGGTCGATTAAATAAGTACCAGTTACGCATTGGGGTCGATACAATCGACTTAATCCGTTTGTCTGTCCTTGTTTGTCCCCTCTGTGTGTATAGCCCCTTGTGGGCAGTAAAGAAAAAGGTATTTCAACTGTCTTTACGTTCTGAGTTCAAATTCCGCCAAGGTTGACTTTGCCTTTCATCCCTTCGGGGTCGATAAATTAAGTACCAGTTGTGTACGACTGGTGCTCCCCAAAATTTCAGGTCTTGTGCCTAAAGTAGAAAAGATTACTATTATCATCATCATCATCATCATCATCATCATCAGTTTGACATTCTTGAATATTCTTTTCTGTAGCTATGATTAATTGCTAGCAGTTACAACGTTGCTAAAAGGACGAGGAAAGAAGAAATTAAAGTTTTTAGAGGTAAAATTTCTTGATTTTCCTTCAGGAATGAATGGTAATATATTTTGGGTTGATGGAGGAAATGATAACAAATATCTCATGCTTGAAGAAATGTTGGAATCTTGTTTTTATGGCCAAATGAATAAGGAGAAGAACAGGAATAGCGAAGACATTAAGCACTGGTAACTGTAATGGTTAGGTGATGATGATGATGAATGATAATTAAAAGGAGGAGGAGTATGGTGGTGTGGTGGGAGTGATTAGGCATAGCAGCAACATTTTTTTGTATGATCCCGGTTTAAAGAGGAAAGACAAAAATGAAGGTGAGGAGGTGGAGGAGGAGGAGGAAGTAGAAGAAAGGGATGAAGAAGAAGAAGAAGAGGTGAACAGACACAAGAATGTAGTATTGTTTTCTTTGTATTTGAGTTTATGATTTGATCAATGAACAAAGATTTCAGTTGTGTTGTATAAAACAAGAGAGATTTATTTACCAGAAGTTGGAAATCGCTTAGACTTTGTTCTCGATAAAATATTTAGTTTGTTTTAAAAGCGCATTTCTAATGAAAGTATTGATGGCCAAATAATTCGTTCAAATAAAAAAAATACAAGGAAAACTCTACAAAATTATATACAGACTCATCTAAAACAACATCTCCGGAGTTCAAATTTTTGTTCCTCTGACAACGACAGAATTGGATTAACAATGTTTCAAGAAGAAGCTATAGGTAAGAAGACATATCTTTCTATAAAAGTTCTGCCTGATCCAGCTTTGTATTGGAAACTTACAAACTATCTCATCGCCGAATTTGTTCTCTCCACTTAATTCACATTTATACGAAAACATCATTCGCTCTCCCATCTAATCTTGTCACTCTTTTCTATGCATGTTTTGCTTTTCTTCGTTAAACACCCCCCC
>NC_068998.1:55377605-55378393 GCF_001194135.2 Octopus bimaculoides
AAAATATAGCAGTGGGAAGTGATGGTCTTGTTACATTATCAATAATAAAAGCAATCTCGATGAAGTAAAAAAAAAAAGGAACTTCTACATGGTTGCTGGACGGGTTAGAAATCACGTTTTGCCGTCTGAAAAGAAAAAGAACAGCTACATCAGTCCAGGAATATAATGGTTTCGACATAGAGCCAGCAGTTTTTGGTGGAATGAGACAAGTTGATTAAATCGATTCAGCATTTGACTAGTAATTTATTGACCTCGAAATAATGAAAGGCAAAGTCGACCTCGCTAGAATTTGAACTCAGAACGTAAGGACAGACGAAATGCCGCTTAGTACTTTTGTCCGACGTGCTAATGATTCTGCCAGATTGCCGCTTTAACTCCAAGAATGTAAGACGAGATGGCTAGGTTGGAGCGTCTTTCATTATAGATTTGGGGAATCAAGTTTAATTATAAATCTAGTCAATCAAGGCCGACTTGAAGCTAATCAACAAAAATAAAACACTGATAGTAAGACAAAAGAGAAATTCTGGATGTGTGTTTGTGGAGGGGGGGGGGTACGTTTACGACTAGAAATCAAAGAAAAAATTTCCAGGACAATATTTTCTTTCTAACATTAGTAATTTAAAGCAGTAGGCACGGCCTTCATCCATTGTTCGGTTTAACACCACCATCTGACCCTTGGCTGTCTTTGAACCAGATTTCCACCATATATTTCTAATTCTTCTCTCTCCCTCTACCCCCATCTCTCTCCCACAACCCCCATCTCTCTCCCACAACCTTCCTCTATCCAC
>NC_068998.1:55378897-55380552 GCF_001194135.2 Octopus bimaculoides
ATTGTCGGAGATTTATCCTAGAAATTCAGAATATGAAATGCAATCATGGAAATCTTAACAGAATATAGAAAGATGGCTTCGACAGAAATTTGGTTTCCTGGACGGCAGACACGAAATGAAAGAGAATAGAATTCCTCACTATTGAGGTGCTTCGGTGCGAAAATAGATTTCGGTCATTTTGTACCCACATCTTCATCTGACTCTTCAAAATAAATCGCCAAAGCATTGTTTGTAACTATACACACTATTGTTTAATTTAAAAAAAGTTAAATATTAAAAGAAATGGGTCGCAAAGGTATCTCTGACATGGGGTCGCAATCGTAAAGTGGTTCATGGCTAAATAAATTATCTAGACAAATATTTCTTGAGTTTTGTAAAAGAACTCCCGAGTTCCAACTCTGAGATAAAGTGTCTTTTAAGAAATCGAAATGAAAATAGAAATTTACGCAGCAGCATTATTTAATAGTTGCTTATTGAAGCCATCAAAAGACCTTAGTTGAAACAATTTGATGTAGACTAAACTGGCAATGAATATACGGAAGCACCTCAATAGTGAGGAATTCTATTCTCTTTCATTTCGTGTCTGCCGTCCAGGAAACCAAATTCCTGTCGAAGCCATCTTTCTATATTCTGCTAAGATTTCCATGATTGCATTTCATATTCTGAATTTCTAGGATAAATCTCCGACAATTTATCGAATGTTTTGTTTCGCTTTGTTAATAGAATCTATAAAGGTTTCAGTAATATCCACGATAGAAATAAATATCAACTCTCTAACTGTATAAATTAGTTTATAATGATGGAAGTTAATTAAGAACGGCGCAACAGAAATATTCTGAAGTTTTGAACTGTCATATCGTAAATGTCGATGACTTTGGTAGCTTAATCCAGCATTAAATAACTGTGTGGTTGATAAAAAAGAAAATATTGATACAAGTGATAAATATTCTCTAATTTCATACGAAATTGAAGTATACGATTATGATGTTCTAATAATGAACGGCTGGTCTTGGTGGCGGTATTTCATTATAAACCATTAACGGACGCAATACTATTTCGTTGTGAACCAGTCATGGAGACGATGATATTTTGCTATGAACTCTTGGTCTTAACAATGGTATTTCACTTATAAAACATTAATCAAGACAATAGTAATCTGTTTCGAGAGCTTGAAAAATAATTACACAGAAATGAGTTCGCAAAATATCAAAAAGTCAGTTGTTGTTGTTGTTGCAGTTGTTTATTTGGCCGTACTTTTTCTTTGGTTTTGCTATTTTTTCACTTCTTATTTGGGGTAAGGTGGAGGGAGCGATGTCCATGACCCTTTTTAGGATCTCCGAGACTGGTGGGAGAGAGAGAGAGAGAGAAAGGGAGGTATCCTTAGCTGGAGATCTGGTCCGAATCTTGCAACAGGATTAGCCTCATCTGGGGTCACACAAGGACCAGGTGATGGAATTAAACCGGGCGAAGAATTTAGTTTAGCACTCTCCGGGTATCTATTTAAAATTGTATACGACAGTGGTGCGGCCACACTTGGAATTTGCCTCACCAGTCTGGAACCCCTACCTTACTCAGAATATAAGTCTCCAGGAAACTGTTTAGAAACCTGCAACAAAATAAATACCCGCCGTCAGACATCTTACCATACTCTGAGC
>NC_068998.1:55380948-55395766 GCF_001194135.2 Octopus bimaculoides
TTTTTTTAGTTGTAGTGCACCTGAGCACTGTATACAATAATTTCCTTCATCATTAAATGTGTGTGTGTTGACTTTCTGTGCAACATTTTATGGTTGTTAGTCAATGTAATGTCACCCCCACCCCCCAGCCACTTCTGGTTCCCACTCAGGGGTACCACTGTTCAATAATTGATGCAATAATTGATGTTCAATAATTGATGCAAGACTTGGCTTTTCTATTTCTCTCTCCTTCTCCTCTTGTGCTCAAAACCTTCCCCATCTATTTCTAGCTGCCTCTCTACCTATCTCCTGCCTTACATTTCTTCCTCTCCCCATCTCTCTCAACTACAGACTGTTTATCTTTATTTCTTTCTCTCTCTCTCTTTCTTTCTACTTGCTCTTCTCCACTCTACCCCGTCTCACTTTCTTCACATTTTGGTACCAAAAGACCATCCAATATTTTATCACTCATCTTTTTTCTACTTGACCACTGCATAGGTAAGACATGTATTTTGTTTCATCTCCTGCCTAGCACTCACTTACCTTTTCACTTTTCATTCCTTTCTTTCCTTCTCTCTTTCTTCCCTTCTACCCTCCTCCTGAGCCTTCTCATTGTACCTCTGGAACACAAGCACCACTATTTTCTTCGTTTTTTGTTAGTTTTCGTCATGTAATGTCCCACGTTTTGAAATACTTGCAATTTGTATTTTTACTGCTTATGTTTGCTCCGCTTGATATATTTCCAAAATTAAACATTTTAATATGCAAAATATACTTCACACTATTTACATATACTATACGTTAATGCAAAAAATATTGTGTTTATTGACTATCTTCAAAATGATCACACCATGAATGGCAACTTCAATGCCAACTTGCTGAGGCAGTTATGAAAGGTTATCAAGACTAAACACCCAGAAAAACCGATGAATGGGGTTTTTGTTTCATTAGGGACAATGCTTCAGCACACAAGTCCATGCTTTCAATGGCTGCTGTGCATGACTGGCTTTCAACTGGTTGATCACCCCTTCCCTATGTTAGTGATTTGGTTCCATCTGGTTATCATCCGTTTCCCAACATAGAAAAACACTCAGCTGGGCACCAGTATCACTGTGATGATGATGATGATGTATTGTCTGCTGTTGATGACCATTCTGACCAACAGAATAGCTTCTTCACCAGTTGCGATCCAAGCACTGCAACTACTTAGGAAAGTGTGTGGACAGTAAAAGAGGAACTACATTAAGAAATGGTCACATTCATTAGGTCCCATTCCGTGAGAGTGTCTTGCTCAGCCGACCCTCATAATAATAAAAATTATTATTATACCTGCATTTGTTTTAGTGTTAGCATTGAAAAAAATCCACATTTTTCATAAGATTATTTGGACCTGAGCTTGCACCCCCCCAAAGCAAATTTTGTTACTGGGCCACTGACACCACTCATCAATAATTCTTCCATTGAATCACTTCAGGGTGTGTTTTTTTAACCAATCTTTGTCATCCACCTTGATCTTGTGTTTTGTTATGTGTTCTGAAAATCTCATTCCATGAACCACTCTCTTCTTCATTATCCTTTTCTCCCTTTTGTTTATTTTTCTGAAAATAATTGTATTTGCTCATGTTCCACTCATTCTACTGATCTAACCAAATTACTGCCTATCTCTTCACCTTACTTCTTCTATCAGTTGCCTTTTCTCTTCTTGCTTCTATGCATTCTTCATTTCAACCAACACATCTTTGCCTTAATTCATGCCTTAGAACCTTCAAAGTCATTAGCTCAAAGTTCAATAGTTCGGTTCGATAGTAAAAACAGTGGCTACAATGAAATATGAATTTTAATATATTTTCATTCTTATAATAGATTTTACAGTTTACAATAAAAATTTAGATGTCAACATTGCTTAAAAATATAGAAAATAGAACCTTCTATTAAATGCCATATAATTTTTATTGATGTCCTTTTTAAATTAAAACTTTACTGGGTTTGGAGCATCTATGTGGCTGCTTGATATACTAGAAACACAGCCAAATCTTTGTCTAACCACACCTTACCTTTTTTTTTTTTTTTTGATAAACAATGACATTATGGACAAGCTTTAGTTATACAGTTATACAAAAAGACGAGATGGTCATGGCTGGAAGTCTTTTGATCATAGAACTGTTTGATTGGCGTTGGCCTGAAACTAAATGGCAGCAACAATTTCTTTGCTGTTCTTCCCCCTATTTCGATAAAATAAGATCACTATATATTTAAATCAACAATAATCTTTCCTGATAATACTTTGACATTTAAGAATTAAAAAGAAATTGAGAGTCTATGAAATGTAGTCCGTCTGTAGAAGTAATTCTAACTTTTCATGTATTCCTTTGTCGATTCATAAATGGGGCACCACGGCGCTTTTGTGTGCTGCAAAAGGTATCAAAGTGTGTGCTTTGCAAATTTTTTAGAAATAAATTTAAAGTTTTAGAAAATCCTCACTAATAACTGAATGTCTTGGAAAACGTGTAATTTATAATTTTATTGTACATAACTATGATTAATATAAGACAGTAAGCAATAGTTTTTCTACATCCTTTTTCTTTTTTTATATTTTTAACTTTAAAACATAACTTTTTAAAAAACATTTCCATGTGACATATGCTGTGAACTTTTTATTTCATCTCCAGCATTCTACAATGTTCAAAACATTGAGAACCACTGCAATAATTAGTTGCGAAGTCATTTGAAACAGATCTACTCTCACATTTGATATCCAATTATCTTTAATTTTATTTAATTTCAAAATATTTTTCTCTTTCAGGTGGCTGTCCTCCACTGAACAATCTGACAGAAAATCCACAAATTATAACTGAAGATAATGCACACATATTACGACTGAGTAATTATAACAACCATGTTGGTACAAAGGTAAACGTTAGCTGTCCATTTCCATTTGTTCTTGAAGGAGAGAAAACACTAACATGTTTATCAAACAAATTATGGTCAACAAACGCCACTTGTTTGTGTAAGTTTCTTTTTTAAGTAATATTAAATTTTTAACAGCAATTAATTTTTTTTAAATATGAAAAATCTTTTAAATCTTGCTGAAACTTGTCCTGTATTGCATTGTACAACTGGCATCTCAAATTCATACTTATCTATTTATCAAACATTAGTTTATCTGTCTATTTCTACCTCTTTCCTGTTCTTGCTAACCACTGTTTCGCTGAAGAAACTTATCAAGATCGAAACATGTCAAGAGTTATCGTTGTTCCACCACCACATGACTTTGAATCTTGATTTGTTTCTGATGCCTTTGTCCATTTCAAGCATTTTCTAAAATTATATTCTGACTTTGCATACCTGCATTTGGTATTGTAAACTATGTTTACTCCCACCTTGATATGAGAAAAATCACCAGTAATTAGAATTGTCATAGTCATTACATTAAGTATGCAAATAGTTACTTCATTATCTACAATCACAGTTTAGGCTTTATCACTTCAGTTCTTCCAAAATTGTTTGTTGTTAAATCCTGCGACATGTCAATTTATCCAGTGGGAAAACATAAGAAAGAAAGAAAACCGTGAGAAAATATTTTACGACTAATATTCTAAATAGCAACAGTAAACAAACAAGCAAGCAAATAAATAAAGATAAGCGTACAACAAATGAATAAAAGAATATTGTCCAAATTTCGTCATGGTATGGTGGCCAATAGATGATTAACCACTCAAATATTTGTTCTTAACTGTATGCCAGTGCCATGAATAACTCGAGGCTGTCTTTTGTGTGTGAGTGCACACGTGTACATACAAACCTCTTCAGAATCCACATGGTGTTCTGGGATACACAAAGGGAATCGTGACAGCTAATGAGTGTTGTTAGCTTTCAGCTCTGCAAACTAGTCTTTGTCAGTTCATTTTTTTGTAGTCAGTACCTTGTATATTTTTTTACATCAATAGGTATGGTTGAGCACCAGGAAATGTGATTGCTTGCGAGTTCTTCCCATAGTTTAGGATATCTTGCACCGTTTCAACCTGTGCCAGAACTGATCTTTTAACCTCTGCTTTTGGTCTCTTTGTCACTGAGCTCCTTCACCACTACACGTGCACAGACGTTTGTGGGTGTGTGTGTATGATACAATATACACCAGAGCAAAGTAGCTGGTTCTAAAATCTCTATGAGAGACATAAGTAGTAACAGTACTGGAGAATAATGTTTGTTGCCACTTCAACATGGCTGTTCCATACAGAACTACATTATTACCATTTTTTTAAGGACAAACGAGTGCCATGTCTAGCAGACAGGTGTCCAGTACCGATGGAGGAAATACCCTGAAACCAAGCTGGTCTTGTCACTGCTAGATGGTAGGGGTTTGCTCCCTTACTCGCAATATATTGGACACAGGTTGTGTCATTAACCAGTTGCAGAAGATGTCCTCCTGGGGTTACACTTGATGTCATTTTGAAATGCAATGGTTGCAAAATTTTAAACAAAGAATGTCATTATTTAGAAATCAAAGAAACATTGTATATCCAACTTGACTGTTTAGTTTGAGGTAAACTAAAAGCAAAGCTGAGTCTACATCAATACCGCTTCCTGCTAAAAGTCAAAATGATACACGTATGGTCTCCTTCACTTACACACAAATATACATCAGTCGATTTATACAGCAGTTGCTTGTGTGTTTCTACTTCTTTCATTCCCTACCTTTTACTCTTTCTATTCTTCTTCTCAGTATTGAACCAAAAAGGGAACAGTTGCTTAACATGCTAGAAATAGCAACCATATCTCCTTCGAATAAAAACCAGGAAGGCTACACTACAACTGAACTAGTTCTAAACAACAATAGCAACCATGGCGGAGGTAAAGAATACGCACGCCATCCGTTTTTGGTGCAACCCTAATCTTAAATGCCAAAGATAGGTGGTGTGCATATTTTTTACCTTTGCCAGTAACCATAACACATTCTTTATTCTAACCAGCTTCCTGCTATTTTTGTTGCAGTGTCCGAAATAGAAGAAGAGTCTTTCAACGAGAGAAACTTAATCATTGGTCTGTGTGTTGGGATAACCTTCGCTTTGCTCCTTGCAATTTTCATATTTACTATTGTTAAGGTAAGAAAGCGTACAGGAAAGCCAGAACAAGAAAAGGGGTAAGTGTGCAAAGGGTTTGGTCTTCCCAAACTTTGCTTTTCTCAAGAGACACAAAATTTTGGATTTATAAGAGGGAATAAAAGCGTGTCGTCGGAATTTTCACATGACTATTCACTACAGAAGAAGTTAGTCATTTTTTCACTTTCATGGTTTATTAACTTCTGATACTGGTGAGGCCCCCAAAGTTTTAGTTAGGAAAGATGGGAGATATCTTATGGTAGGTGCACACTTTTGGCCAGTTACATGTTGAGTTCTAATTCCGCCAAGATTAAGCTCACCTTTCATCCTTTTGGGGGTCAGTGAAATAATGTTTCGGCCAGTCAAGTACTGGTATCAAATTAGATTGTTGCAATGTGTCCCAGGTATGAATGTAAATTTTATTAGAATGTAAGAATTATATACATGACTGTACTTAAATTTATCAAAGATGAAACCAAATTGTGACAATGTTAAGAAAGGCACAGATGTGTGGGAATGAAATTTGCATAGTGGGTGCAAACCCAGATCCAACCCAGAATGCTCAAAGCATTTTTTTTGATGGCCAAAATATTTTAGGAGTTTGCAAGCACATCCCCTGTTCCTGGGCCCATGGATGAAGGACGTCAACATTATATAGTTTAAACTTTTCTGATTTTTCCACCATTCCATTGTTCTTCTTGACAATAAATATAAATGGTACTGGAAGAGTTTTAACTGCTATTTTATTATTTCTGTCACTGTAAGAGCAACATGCGATAAATGTAATTTGTTGTCAAATGTTATAGTCTGCGAAAAAGAACTGGAAAAAATATAACAGATAAGTTGTTACAGCAGATCCAAAAACCAATGTAAAGAGATAAAAGAGAGAGAAAAGATTTTATTTTCGTTGGGCAACAATTCAAGAAATAGGTTCGAATGAGCTTATTTATGTAATTTCTTCATCAGGCCCATAATTAGCTAAGATTTTTTACCAGGAAATTACACAAAAGTTAATGAGGGCGCTTATATGTGATCATTCGATTTGTTAGAAACAGCATCCAAACTGCTCTCAAATTACACTTTTCACCTTATAAAAGGATGGTTCATGGTGGTGGTGGTGGTGGTGGTCATCGTCATCATTATTCAATATTCACTTTTCTATGCTTGCGTGGGTCATACAGAATGTACTGAGACAGATTTTCTATGTCAGGATAACCTGTCGCTAACCCACACCTGTTTCCAAACAAGATAATACACTGAAACGCAAAAGAAACAGGAGACGTGTATGACTGTAAAATATGTTTCGATTTCATTGTCTGAGATAAATTTCAATAAATCTGATAGAGTCAATTTCTTGGAGGCACTTTGACCACGGTCTTTGGGTTGTTGTCATGTGTTCTGGTAGTGGGCCAGATCCAGCACATCGAGATTGTTGGGCTTGACATGTTCAATAACGTGTATGTCCTCCTTGGTTGTTTAAAACAACCATACACCATCGGTCCATGGAGTGCATGAGGCAGTTCACAAAAGCCATTGACACCTGTGTCCACACCCTGAGGAAAGCTGCCTCCAGTACCACACAAGTTATCGGCCTTGGGACCACCTGGTTCAGCCATCACTGGATTTCATCCCGTAGGAGTTCAATTGGGTTCAAATCTGGGCTGAGAGCTGGCCACAGCATGGTTCTGATGTTGCGCTGATGCATGAAATCCATGGTGATCCTGGCCGTATCGAAGGGAGTATTGTTCTGCTGGAACACGTGGCTATGCTGACGTGTGAAGAAGGGCACGATGTGAGGTCTTGGGATATGGTCAACCTAGCGCTGTGCTGTGATGCAGTTTCCTCTGCCTGCAACCAACATTTTGGAACACACAGGGCCCAATTCTCTGATTCAAGCCTGTTGCACCCCAAACCATGATGCTTTGGCCACCACACTCTCTCCCTGACACATGATCTCTTTGTAGAATTTGAACTTAGAATATAAAGATGGATGAAATGCCACTAAGCATTTTGTCTGGTGTGCTAATCAATTCTGCCAATTTCTCGCCTTGGGTTCTATTGTCGTATATTGAAATGCCATTTACCTTTTATCTGCAAATATAAGCAACGGTATTTGTCCCCTATTCTCTCTTTGTAATGCAAAGGCAGTTACCTCCTATGGTATTTTTGCTGTGTTTGTATTTCGTTAAAACATTCATAAGTCATTTAGTTAGCTAAATCTTAAATAATAGCACAGTATACGTTTAACTGTCTATGTATAAATTGTGTGGATGTGTACACACACACCGGCACAGGGGCCAGAGGAGCTGGCATCAACCACAATCGGAAGCACAGAAGCCAGTCAAAGCGGCACTGGCATCGGCCACATTTAGATGGTGCTTTTTACATGCTACCAATTCGGGGCTCAGAACTACAATTTCCATTTGATTTGATTTTGATATTGCTGACGTTGATGTACTTGACTTCATAGGGCCTCCTCGAACACGGCATGTTGCCCTACGATCCAAGGTACTTTTGAGTGGGCTGGTTATGCGACACTGGTGTAGGTTACAGCTGTGGACACACTTTATTTGCCAGGTCTTCTCTGTCACAGTAATATAATAAAATTTACAAAATATGGTTAGTTAAAACTGATTGTCCTTAATTTGTCACTTATGACATTTATTTTATATTTCTAGTCTGGGATTCAAGCATAATGCCCAAAATTACAATTTTACCAATCAAACATTCACAGAAACTCCAAACAGGTAAAAACTAATTCTAAATTCTATTATTTTCTTTCATTCATTGATAAGACTTAATCTTCACAAAAGTTAAGGTGCTTAATTTTAATTATTATTTGACAATTATTATCATTATTATAGAAACAAAGCTCAGGTTTGGTCTTATTCCAGGTAGGATTTATGTTACTACTTGTAACCTTAGCTATCCACATGTTCTCAGCAGTCTTTCAAGGGCTTAGAACCCTCCTGATAATCCTTGCTGTCCCCGAGAGGCAAACTTTCTGTAGGAACTCTGCTGTTGTTGTTGTTTTGATTCTCGTTGTTCTATTTGCAATTGTTCTTTACTTGAAAGCAGGCAATAACAAATCACCAAAGGTTTCAAGTAGTGCTTTCTTCTCCTGTGACTCAGAGACAATACTCTCCTTAGAATGCCAGCTGTCTTCTGGATCACTTTGAGCCTCACAGCAGCTCCAGTATTCTTAATATGTTAAGGCAGTGAGCTGCAAAAACTGATGGAGCTAACCTTGAAGAGCCTTTTGAGTAGAGTCAGCTTTGCCTCTTATCCTTTCAGAATTGGTAAAATAAAGGACCTGTCCAAAAGTATTAACATGTCAGACAAGATTCCTTGCTGTATTTGTTTCAACTTTTTTCCTTCTGAATTCTTGGATGATAGACTTCATCTATCACCTGTTTGCTGGGTGCCATTAGCAAAGTTCACCCTGTTGCAAGAATTATTCAGACAAGGTCTCTGGTTTGAGAATACTTTCCATTATTCTTAAAAGCCTGTAAAAATAAAGGATCATTAGTAATGGCTTTACAGCCCTAGCTAAACGGTAAAAATGGAAAAAAAAACTCAATAAACTGCATGAAATAGAAAGCAAATTTGTTAAATCATATGTTGAAAAAAGGAAGAGCATATTGGATACTACAGATAGTATTGACTGACCTGTCATTGGATATAGGTTTGCTCAATCAGGCTGACCTGGGGCTAAAAACAACTATGTTGATATTAACTACTCATGTTTTTATATTTATTTATTTCCAGGCAGCTAAATGGAGAGGCTTCCACTGAATACAGTTGTTCAACACAAACATTTCTTCTGAAGTGAGTATAAGAAGAAGTTCTCTTTTTCAAATTATTTAACTGCTTCAGGTTGTTATTTTCTCAGGTTTTCCCCATTACCTTTAAGCTACGAATATCCTTCCACAAGATATCAATGAGTGAAATCATTTAATGTAGTATACTAGAGAGAGAGGAACTATGTCCATGGTTCGTTACTGAGGTAGAGCCATTGTTTTACATTGAATGAACAATATTTTGTTCTTAATGGAAACAAAAAGAAATTCCAAACCTTTGCACTATTAAACCAAACAGTAACACAATTCACTGCTGGCCTCAACATAAACTGTTGCACTCAAAATACTAACTGAAACTGAAGACCTAAGAGCCAGAAGTTTAATATCTTATCTACACTGACATTTGATGGTGATAGTGCAGGCATTGCTGGGGGGTTAAGAAGCTTGCTTCCCAACCATGTGGTTTCAGGTTCAGTCCCACCAGTCAACTCCTTTTGAGTGAATTTGGTAAAAAGAGAAACTAAGTGGAAGCCCTTCACACACACACACATACACATACATGTGTGTGTGTCTTTCTGTGCATGTGTGTGTTTGTCACACACACCACTCAACAACTGGTGTTAGTCTATTTACATCCCTGTAACTTAGAAGTTCAGTAAAAGAGAACAAGTACCAGACTTCAAAATAAGATCTAAGATTGATTTGTTTGACTGAACCGTTCGAGGCGGTGCTCCAGCATGGCCACACTCTGGTGACTGAAACAAGTAAAGGGCAGCATTGAGTTTCCCTTTGAAATCTGTCAGTTCCCTTGGTGGGATCTTTTGTGCATCATGAAGTTAAAACCTCTGACAACCCCTGCTTGACTGACCCATGACTTGGTGGGTGCCGTGTCCATAAAATAAGCACAAGTTGAGTAAAGGAGGGGGCAGTGGGAGGATCAATTCAATTGACCCCCCCCCAAAAAAAAACATGTATTGTGGATCCAAGACCAAAATAAAAGTTGTTGCCATTGTTTCCTCCTCCTCTGTTTGCATTTAAGATACTTTATAGGAATATTTGTAGGAAGCCAAGTGCTTGGGTGATATTTCATCAGCCAACTGACCACCTGTTTATTAATAATTTCAGTGGACAGAAGGAGGAAGAGGCAGCCAATGAAACAATTACAAAAGACTGTGTGAAGGAAAGTGAAAACTGGTAAGTGTTCAGTTTCCTATAATATGCCTTTCTATAAAATCAAAGCAATGATGGCCAGGTCAGTGTTAGACTATTTAATGAATTGAACATTAAAAAAATCAAATTATATAGAATTATGTGGTGAGGAAAAGACAACATTAGCTGAATGATTAATGTGTGTGTGTGTATATATATATATATATATGTATATATATATATAATATATATATATATATATATAGTAATAAGAAAGTAAGGAGACAAATCCAGGTAGATATCAGTTCAGTCTCAAATTTCGTTCTGACCACACATAGTATTAATTCCAGTAGTAGGTCCTGAGAAAATGTAATTGTAAATGCTATTTGCTAGCATAATGTGGTTGTCTTGAAAGGGACTGTTGTTTTAGCCCCAAGAAACATCGTTTCTAGCTGGCTGTGCAACATACTATCTGTGTTATATTTTCGAACAGGGACCTCAGCACTCCCATCTAGTGCAAAACAACATCTGTGGACTAGTTTCTGGGTTATTGCTCTTTATCAACAGGGAGGAGCTGCTTGGCTAGATGGCGTTGCTGAATTCACCATTCGAACATATAGTTTCCAAAGTACTTCTTTACCTCTCTCCTCCAACAGCTCGTCAAGTTTATTCTTCTACTTAAACTGTAGTTAGGTCTCTAAGTATGAGTGTGTGTGTGTGTGCGTGCGGCATGTATTAAGAGGTGTCCATCCAATAAACTGTTATCATCTTCACCATCCCCTTACCATTATTTATCAATTTCAATGTTCCACTGTCAACTTCTTATGTTCTTCTCTCTCTCTATCTCTCTTTTACTCTCTGTCCCCATCTCTCTAAATGTTATGAAGTATGACTGGAAAAATCAACCAGCCAACCAACCAACCGCTCTTTATTACACAAGGATTATACAAGAATAGACTTAGAATTTTTTGAAGCATCCCTAGTTGTAAAGAGTGAAGTGTTGACGACTCGACAGAGAATCAGGAAATCAGATTAGGAGTTGGGTGGGGTGGAGGATGGTTTGTTCCTGTCTTGTTACCAATATTGCAATAAGACAGGCTCTAAACTGTTGGTCAATCAGCAAGAGATAGTTCTTCATTTCCCTCAATTCACACAAGGAAGCATACATTGAACATTGTGAAAAGACAGGGTGGTCATAGTTGGAACATTTTTGATCACAAGATTTGCTCAATCAGGCCACACTAGAGTCTAAACAACAAATGACTTGTGATGGAGCCAAGACTGGAATCATTGTCACTCAAATCAGCTTGAAATGGCAGTCATATCTTCCTCAAATTGCACCCTTATTGTCTTGAAACAGAAAGGACATGTGAGGTAATTTAGTGTAAGAATCACTGAATAAGAGACAAGATGGTAAGGGTTGCTTGATCAGGCCTGGGGCTAAACAACAGCAACAGAGTAAAAATGACAAGAGTTATTTTTGATTTCTGTGTTAAGCATTTCATTCTCAGAAGTTTGGTGACATGAAGGAAATGCTAATAACTGCAGCACAACTAGCAGTTCTGTTGGTATCACTACACAATACAGTCAAGAATTAGTTTCTACTGTGTTCGTGGAGATATTTCAACATTGGCAGAACAATATCAATAATGAATTACCTAATTAAGAATACTTATTGCCTCAATATACGTGTATATATACACACACGTGTATGTATATATACATCTATAACTATCTCTATTAATATACATGCATATATATAAAAATGGAGTGGTATCTAGTCTCCGACTTAGCAAATATTTGTAAAGATTTAGAATGTTTCAAATTCAAGTTATTTGCTTACTACGTCACCAATATTGTTTGAGACAATTAAGGAAGTGGTAATTACGTACTACATCATCGATAGTTGTTAGAATAATCATTTAAGTTCCAGAAACGGTGGACCATGTGCGCTGAAAGAATATGTAACTGTTAATACTTTGTAGTTTTATTATCTTTTAAACAGTTTTAATTCAGCTTTAAACATAGCAAAGTTTTATGTAATAGTTAATTACAAGTATTCTTTTATTAGTGCCTAGATATAAATTTGTTTTTATTAGTTATTGCTAAGTTTACATTTATATCTTGTAAAGGTCATAATATATATTAGTGAGTATGGAGTGTTTTTATTATTAACTTTTCAATTATGAAATAATGTATTTCACTCATAATTATTAAATTCAATCGTGTTTTTGTTTTGGAGCGAATTAAAATAAGGTTTTCGCTTTCTGTTGTGTTCTGGGGAAAGTCATTTTCATTTTTGTGTCTTTATAGTTTAACAAACTCACCTGTAAAATTTCCACTTATTTCTTATTTTTATTTTCCTAAAATTTTCGTTGCGTCTTGCAACCTTTTCAGGAATTATTCTGTATAGACTTAAAAGTATATAATTTAATGGTATTATTCAAGAAGAGTGGTCCCGGTGCGCGCATCGGCGCTAGCTAGTCGTGACTAATCGATCCTACGACTACCTAGCCGGAGTGCGCATCATGCGCAAAACATGTAGGAGGGTTTTTTCTAAACAAAGTAAATAAATTATACACTACATGTTGTCATGGATTAATATAACAACTGTAACTTTGTAATGCATCCATTTATTTGCAGGTAAAACCTAATTCTTTCTTAATTCTCTGTTGATTTTGTTCTTCGTTGATTAGTCCCTTAATTTAGACTTACTCAGACTGCTGACCATTGTATCTGTTTTTAAGACACTGTCTATGTAGGACTCCATTATCCAGTGTGTTTTCCCTTTTCTGAAGCAGAAGGGGAAAATTTGAGGAAGATTTCACTGTTATTTTTAGCAGGAGGTTCAATGGCCATGTAGAGGTTTTTTTGTTTCCTTTGTTGGCACAAGAATGGTCGTCTTGCAGTAGAATAAGACCGGAGGAGCATTTTCAGAACTAATCTCTCTCGTGCTGAGAGTAAAACGAGTGGAAACATTAGTAATAAATAAAATAGATTTCAATTTTGATTTAATGAGAGGAAGTGGGTCTGATTCAGAAAATACGGTTCAATGTTACATTGAGGTCTATCACAAGGTCCAGTCGTTGTTGTAGTGTGCTGGCTTGTATTCCTCAATGACCCAGAGAGCCCTATGCCAGTGAGGTATAAACTCCTGATAGGGGCCTTCTGTGCTGGACATGTGAAAGGAGGACAGAGGTCTGACTAATATGGACTGCTTCTTCCCTAAGGTAAAACTTCATTTGCCTTGGGTCACATCCCAACCAAAGAAAAGCAAAACTATAGAATGACAGTTCAAAACCAACAAAATATGGGAGTGAAAAGCCTTCTCTCAAGGAATCCTATAATATGGGGGGGGGGGCAGCAAAATCAAAAATGAAACTGTACGGTCAACTGACCAGCAAGAGAGGCTGACAAGGGAGATTGAAAAAAGGATCCCTTGAAAATAGCTGGAGACAGAATATTGAGACAAGAGCTGGAAAACAGGCAGGAATGACAGCCGAAGGTGGAGGATAGTGAAAAGGAGTTATTAATGGCCTGAGTTGCAAGGCTTCTTAAGTAAACTGTTTACATTAAGGTGACAAATGCATTATTAAACTGATCTGTGTAAGCAATTGTGTTTTACAGCCGTCCTAAGAAAGCAATTCCAGATTTACAAGTGGAAAACCCAGTGGTTAAGTCTGTAGCAGATGACAGCCTGGAGCAGTAAGTATATATATATATATATGTATGTATAAATATAGGTTGTTGCTGCTGCTGCTGTTGTTTTTACCTCTGCCTTAGTGAAGGCATTGTGTTTGTTTGTTTGTTTGTCCGTGGACAAGATATTTCAAGAATGACTGGATGGATTCGGATGAAACTTTCAGGGATGTTTGGCCTCATGATTGGCATGGATTGATTAGATTTTGGGATTGATCCAGTACCGGACAAGGATTCTGGATTTTTTGTTATATTTACTTAACATGAAGTATTATGATCTTGCGTTCACTTTCAAGTCTTTCTCTGATCCTCTCCCTTGAAAGAATGCTTATGGTTTCCACATAAGTTATGGCGTTGCTGCTGTTTCCAAAGTTTATTTTCATTTCTCTATTATTAATTTTACTCACGTCTCTTAATAGAAACTGATAGATAAAGAAATCAAACTACATAAACAAATGGCAGCAAAACCGTTCAGAAATTAAATAACATTAACATATTCAGTCACAATAATAAATTTAATTTATCCTCAACAATTTTTAGTTTTAGCAATTTTGAACATATTACTCCTGTTTAAAAACTCTTACCTACTTGACAATTGCATTTCTAGCTTTGCCTTCAAGGAAGCTCTACTTTTTGGACTCACAGTTTTGTACGAAACAATGTTGTTAACCCTCCGTTAACAGCACCACATGCAGGTCCTTTCCATTTTCTTTCACACGTGGATAAATTTTTCACTGTAGACCTTAATGGTCATAAAGACATTATATCAGTGGAGAGACGAAAAAAGGCCTTCATAGAGAAAACTGTCCCTGTCCCAGATGATACACAACATTACAATCATGGCCCGTACACCCACCTTCACATTCCATGACTACCACTGGGATGGATCAGGTACCAGACAAGGATTTTGGATTATTTTTCCAGTTTTTTTTTACTTAATTTTTGAGAGCAGTCAGGTTCCTTTTTAGCATTCTCATTTGTGAGAGCAGTTGAGTTTGTTTCAGGTATTCTCATTTTAAAAATCATCTCTGGCTAATCGTTGGTGTTGCCTTGGCAGAGGTTTGCACTCCCTGAGTTCTCTTGTTATTAATG
>NC_068998.1:55399325-55410039 GCF_001194135.2 Octopus bimaculoides
GGTTTCCTGAAGTTGGTATTGCAGACCATAAGATCGGTTGCATCACAGAACTCCAGCAGTCTGGTTCCCTCCTCGTTGCGGGAACCGAAGCCATAGCCTCCATGTATGCCATGGAAGCCTCCAGCACGACGTCCGACATGACCGTTGAAGTCTCCAGCCACAAAGAGAAGGTCCCTGTCACTCGTCGACGAGGTAGTTTGCAAGAGGGTGTCATAGAATTGGTCTTTCAGACCATCTGGTAGCCCCGGTTGAGGTGCATAGGCTGAGATGACAGTAGCTAATCTATGATGAAGCACTAGTCTGATTTTAAGTACTCTGTCACTTACTCTAACGACCTCGATTACCTTATCCTGTCACTTACTCTAACGACCTCGATAAATAATATATATGTATATATATATATATAATATAAATAATATATATATATATATGTATATATACATACGTATGTGTACATATATTGCATATTGGGATGACCTTTATTTGTCTTTTGCCAAATGAACACACACATTATATATTTTTTTCTGGATGGAATCTGGACATTCACTCCTTTTTTTATGAGGAAATTATGGATTAAGCTACAATTTGGTTGGTTGAAGGTGGTTACAAGTTCAAGTGTAGCATTTGATTAGTTCTCCATGATGTCTGCCTATTACTGTCAAATGAATAAGTGCTCTGATAGTTAAGGCCGTATTAATCCTGTGAAGGCATCATATTACTGTATTAACATCAACAATTACATGTTATAATCCATGTACTGAGTCACATGACAGGTTGTCAGAATAGCAAAGAAGTAGATTGGTTACTTATATATGTGTGTGTGTGTTGTTGTCCTCATGTTTCTGTGTGGGAATGTGAAAACAAGTGTAATGTCAACCACTCATTTATGAACTTTCTGCTCTCTCTCATTTACATGTCTCAGGTCACAGAGAGTTTCCTCTACATTTATAGTGTCTGAAGCACTCCATTGAAAAGCCAGTCCCCCACATTTCCTCTGCATGCTGAAGGAGACAACTTCTCTGGTGCTAATTGCCATCAAAACTGAGCCCAGTCCATAGAGTAAATTTGTTGGTTTAGTGTAGCTGGAGTTAATTTTAATTATGTCTTGTAAAAGACTTGCATATATATATATATAGATATATATACATTTATCAATTTGTTTTTCAAGATTCCTGATGTGAAATCATGTATTGAAACATATATTGCTGTATTTTGGGATGGTCTTTTTTTTTTTTTTTTTTGCCAAATAAACACATACACTTTATATTTTTTCTTCACTCATTTATTACTGTTTTCATTTTATTATTTGAACTCTTGTCCATTGTCTGGGATTTTTTTCATCACATATCTGTGACCTCTTCAGCGACACTTTTCGTTTTCATGTGTTCTTGCCCCCCCCCCCTCCATCTTACACTTATGAAAAATCATGAAATTGAATAAGTTAATGTAAGCTTTCTTAAAAACTTCAAATGCATTTCCAGCTTCATCTCTTATGACTTCTACTCATGTGAAAAAAATTTTATTTTCACACACCCACACACATATATATCTGTGTGTGTGTGTGTGTATGTATGTATATGTTTATTATTACAGACAAGATGATTCCACAAGGCCATCCATACTTCAAAGAAGATACAATCTTGCTTGGGAGAATCCATCTCTGTAAGTGGTTTTTGAAATTGTTTACACATTACAGTACTCTAATACTTACTACCCTCATGCTCTATGTCTTTTTTTTTATACAAGCTTTGTGAGTGGATTTTGTAGATGGAAACTGAAAGAAGCCTGTCATGTGTGTATATATATATATATATATATATATATGTTTGTGTGTTTGTGTTTAACCCACCCACCATTGCTTGACAACTAATGTTGGTGTGTTTACATCCCTGTAACTTAGTGGATTGGCAAAAGAATATATATATATATATATATATATATATATAATGATTTATATACATTATATAGATTAACTTGCCTGAGACTGAACTCACACACTCCCTAGGTAAACAAGTGCACTTAACAGCAGTCATTTAAGCAACCATCTGTTTGTTCTTCTATTATAGAACAATTAATTGACAAAAATTTGGAGCTTAGAATCTAATTTATATTTGGCCTTTGTCTGAAAGTTGTTTTGATCTGATTGAGAGGTTCCCCCAGGTGGTGGTCATTTCAATGCTAGGCTAACTAAAGAGGTTATCAAAGAGTCAGCAAAAATGTTGGGCTTTGAAAACTTCCTCCATGATAATGAGAACAATCTGTATCTGTAAGAAAGGTTTTAGTATGAAATTCTCTGAACATTACCAAATATGGCAGGCAGCACGAGAATGCTGGAGCATCCAACTTCCACAACTTTGGGGCTCTAACAATCAAAACAAGGACAATCAGGTAAAAATGATTGCATTTTCCCTTTTGGCCCAGCTGGAACTCATCTCAGCTGCTTCTGCCATTGTCTTAAGAGTTCCGGTTCTCTTTCTCATAGAAATCGAGAGCTATTTCATGAGATCATGTGCAGATTTGCCCACAAACCCTCTTGCACCCACCTCTATTGGTTCAACTTCACGAATCATACTCGTTCATAATACTGGAAATATATTCATCTCCAAAAGGTTCCGGATCGCTCCAGTAATTTGTTATTCTGGGTAACTGTCTAATACCCATAATAATATTTATGGCAAAAAATACCCGCATTTCATCTACAGTTTCAGGAAACCACAAGCTATCTTTTTTTTTCCAGTTTGTTTACATTCTGTGTAACGGTTTCTTTCTGCAGTAATCAGTTGAAACAAGCATGAAAAAGAAGTCTAAAGGTTTTGCTTCCTGAGAAAGACTATGGGTAGACCCTGTTTCCTCAGAAAAATATTTTTAAAATCTTTTTCTGGTGTAAAATCATCCTCGCTGTCACCGTCGCCGCTTTCAGAATCGCTGATTTCGGTTTCGGATCCAGAAATATCCGATTCATTATCGTTCGCCACGTGCTTTTGTAGCTCATTCATTCTTTTCTTCGATATCTCCATATCTTCTGTTGAAAAACCTTCAAATTCGGAATCACTGCTTGATAGCATGAAACTCCTCTCCATCTTCAAAGTTGAAAAAAATTAACGCCGCAAAAAATGTGGAAAAAAATCTTCCAAAATTCACTGAGTTCAAATATCAGGCCAAACAATGTGGGAGAGAATAACTCAACTGTTTGCAAAGTGAAATCAGGTGTTTTAACGAATGTACCTACGAGATTTGGTTTCAAATATACATTTAAATAACAATGGGTACTCTCGGCCGGGTTGGTCTTATGAACCAAAAATTTTTTCGGCCGGGTTAGTAACGAAAGGGCTAAAGCAGAGATTTGGGTTTGGAAGCCAGATTCTCTTAATATGATGGTTAAACTGCCCTAATAATGTAGTTAGAAAGGTTACATATTCAAATTAAAGGATTAAGAGGAACAGAGTGTAGAACTAATTTAATCAAATCCCATCAGACAGAAACAAATCCACATTCATACAAAATTGCAGTTCACTCATCTTTAATAAGGTTTTCTTTATTTCACCCACCTTTAATGATTTATTTTTGTTGCTGTTTCTTTTTTTCGCTTCAGTGATAAATACAAGTTTGATGAAATCAATGTGTAAGTAAGCAAAATCCAATTTATTATTGTTGTTGTTACTCTCTCTGTTCATCCATACTCATATTAATATTATTGCTGATGTTGCTATTGCATTCGGTTCATAGAGTTTCTCTATGCATCTTAACACTTTCATTCTATAAACTAGTCCTCCTTCTCCATTAGTACCACTCTATAACCCTACCTTCCTCTCTATATAGCAAACCAAGACAAATTTTGTTTTCATGATGAATCGGTTTCATTTCACTGAGCCGACAAATTACTTTGGGAAATGAATCACTCATACATAATCCCATTTCTGTTTCCCTATTCCCATAAATGGGATGTCATCTAGATATGTAAGAAATTAAAATTAAACACTTCACATCCCTAAATGATCTTAAGAAAGGCATCATCAACACAGAATCTTATGAAACCTCATGGAGCTTCTACAGGGTTATTCAATCTACTAGAAATAAGAGGCAAATAAATGTCCTTCAAATCGTACTATTTTGTATGACTTTAAACTGTATCTGGTTTTGGGAGTTGCAGGCTTTTGTGGTGTGTGGAACCACTTCTTGGCCATTATTGTTCCTAGGTTTATTTTGACCCAGAACAACAGCACCTTTCAGGGTTCTAACTATAGGTTAATTAGCATGTTATGGAAGATACTCACTGCTTTGAGAAAGGAATAGGCTTGGGAATCAAGGAGTGGAGTTCTTCAGATGGTCTGCTACCCTTTTTCAGAAATTCCAGGGTGGATGGAGCTCTTTTGCCCTCTAAGGCAATTTAGCAGCATCCTGAATGACCAAGCAGCTCATTTTAGGGTTAGCACCGTTTGTTCTCTACAAAAGGTGGCCTAAAAGAACCTTGCATCAACCCCCACCTGGTTGGCTGCAGAAAAAGAAAGTAAAATGAAAGAAAAACAAAACACAATAAATAAAAGCTGTCTAGAGTTGGTTTTATGATAAAGAATGCCACTGTTCCCTAGCTTCAGGGCCTGCCCTTTGGTCACTCTGATCACATCATGTCTGTTTGGCTTGTACAAGATAGCAAGTATGCAACCATCATTAGCATCTATGTTGCAACCCTTTTCGCACGGAGTCAGTTACAAAGGAATCATTCTATAGTGAACTGGATTGCCTTCTCCAAAAGACCAACGATAAGGATAATTCAAAGGTGGGCAGGAACCACACCACATGGCCAGGAATACTCACTCAACATAGCATTGGCATTTGCAATGACAATGGACAAATGTTGCTTGAATTCTGTGCAGAATCTGGTCTCGTAATCACCAATAATCTGTTTCAGCAGAAAGCACAGTTCAAGATAACCTGGAGATATTCCTGGTTGAAACACTGCCACCTGCTGGACTACATCCTGGTGCAGCAGATGGATGTGGAGGATGTGCTCCATACCAGAATCATGCCTGGTGCAGACTGCTATGCAGATCACCAAACCTGAGAGGAGTTTCAGTCAAGTTGAAACAGTAAGCATATGAACATGAAACTAGCTGAAACAGAAGCAAAGATCTGAAGACTACGATACAGGAAAAAGCTTTTGAGGAAGTGAACTTGTCATCAGGAAAGAACAAGGACTGCATTGATGAAAATGATGAAGAGGTCCAACAACTTTTCCACCAGAAGCATATTAGTCACCAAGGAGTGCTTGCCAACCGCAGTCAGCCCCCAATTTTTTTTTTACAGGTCTACCAGCAGCATCCTTCAGCAGTAACTGCAGGAGATCCAGAACAACCTGCTGATAGAACACAATGTTAGAAGCCATTAGATCCTTCTATGAAGCACTGCACAATATATGGCCTTTTTTGCCAAACTCGAGCCCCTTTTCACTCTGCTGACAAGAGAATGATGATCTACAAATCTGCTTCGAGACAAGCCCTCAGTTGCCAGCTGGACCATCGAGCCTCCATTTGCAGAAATCAAGGCAGTGATTGCTGTGCTGAGAACCCACAAGGCTCTTGGTGTGGATGGTCTTTTGGTAGAAGTCTACAAGCACGGACCTTTTGAAGAGCTCATTGGTTCCTTACATTGTGCTGAGGAAGTGGAGAAACGGCCAGCAACCTGTGCAGTGTCTGTGTCCAATAACAAAGAAGGAGAGTCAGGGTGCCACAAGTACAGAGGCGTGATGTGGCTTTGAATTGCAGGCAAAGGTACTGGTGGGTGGGCGGGTGTTCTTCTAGAAACACTCATTCCTACCAGTGCTGATGCAGTCCTTTCCGAGGACTGTCAGTGTGGTTTTCATGTCAACTGAGACACTATAGGCATGATCTTTGTCCTCTTGGAGAAATGCAGAGAGCAAAATGGGACCCATTGCACTGGTTTTATTGGCCTGACAAAGGTGTTTGATATAGTCCATAAGGGTGGGCTGTGGAGAGTTCTGGAGTGACTGGGTTGTCCACCAGCAGCTACACAAGGGCTTGCAGGAATAGATCAAGTAGAGTGACCTGTTGGAGCTCTTCCCCATTGAGAATGGATTGTGTTCTAGTCCCAATTTTCTTCAGCATGATGTCGAGAGAGACCAAGGAAAACTTGCATGACAGCATCTACATCTGTTTTTGAACTGTCGGAAACATATTCAAACATCATCAATTTCTTGTTTGCACAAAGACTCTGGAGGGAGTCATCCATAACCTGCTGTTTGCAGATGATTGTGCCTGGCTTTTCTAAGGCAGCCAGGGTCTTTGGCTTCACTATCAGTCTGAAGAAAACTAAAGTACTGCACCAGAAACCACCACATACCACATACCAACCACTGCAAATCAGCATCCTCCATTAAGTCGTGAAACACTTCACCTCTCTGGTGAAGTGTCATTTCTAATGACACAACCTGCAAAAAGGACATTGCCAAAACTAACACCTCCTTTGGATGTCTGCAGAAGCATCTGTGGCAGAACTGTGCACTGTACTCGTCCACCCGGATCAGTGTCTACAAGGCAGTTAGTTGTCATCATGGCTCTTGTCTGTCACTCAGAAACTTGGAGATGCTGTACAGAAAGCAGGTTGAGCTGTGGGAAATTCTTCTACCAGAGATGCCTTTGAGCCATCATTAATATCTCATGGAAAGAACACATCACCAACAATGTAATCCACAAGCTGTGCGCAACAGTGAAGCCATGTGTATATATGTCCATATAAACATATATCATTTAATGTAGACTATTTAAATAAGACCTATTCATTGAGACATGAGGTTAAGTAGATTTCTCTGACGTGGCTTGCGTCACTGATCCTACCTTAACGGAACAGTAAACTTTATACAAAATGAATTTATTGCCAATTAACTCAGGAGCAAAAAGCCAATTATTTATATGTGAGGGCATGAAAACGTTAATTTAAGGTCATCTTGAAAAGAATATAAAACTATGATTGAATGTTAGAGAAGGAGGGGACCTTTCTGATGCTCCAGTAGAAGAAGCCATCATTAGAATGGCAATATTAATTGGATTGTGCTCAATGGTTGATACTGCAAAATCTTTAAAGCTTAACCTCTGTATTTAGTCCATTGTTTCTCCCTACAAATCTAACAAACCACCGGAAAAGTAAGAGAGACTTTTGTGTGTGTTTGTATAAATAAATAATCTCTCCTGCTTCTTTTAATCCAGGCATGCTCTCCGTCAAGGAAGGGATCCATTTCTTTGGAAGCCAGTGTAAGTATTCTGTTCCTTTTTCCATTGCCGTATTTCTCTTGAAATACTTGAATGTTTCAATTAACTTTGAAAATAATCAAGAATTTGAAGGGATTTAATAAATAAACTTTCATTAATAAGCTGTAATTTGGAGCATAACTAAACAAAATGAAATTCTTATGAAAAGCTATAAAATGATTTGCAGCAAAGGTGTTGGTGCCACAAAACAAGGCAGCATGTGATTGACATTGTTAGTGATCTTCATCCATGATGGATTTCAACTGAATATATTCAGTATACTTCTATAATAGCTCTGACACAACCAAAGCCTTGTGAATGGATTTCATAGAGAGAAACGGAAAGACGCCTATCATACATGTTTTCATGTATGTTTGTGTGTGTGTCTTGACATAAATGTTAGTTGTAGCATCACTATGATACAAATGATGCTGTTCATTCCAGTCTTCTGAGAAAACATGCCCAGTTATTGGGATAAAAACATCTTAGTTGGAAACTGGTGAGTGTTGGGAAGAGGAACCAGAAATTTGCTTCCTCAAATTCCATCTGATCCAAGGAATGTTGATGATGATGATGACTATATACAAAGGAGTTCTTTGTATATTAACTTTGATCAAGTATTAGAATCATTAAACAAAATATCTTGGTTTTTATTTTTGCTCTTTATATTCTCAATGCAAATCTCACTGAAGTTAAATTTGCCTTTCATCTTTCTGAGATTGTTAAAATAAAGTATCAGAGGTCAATATATTCAATTATTCCCTTTGCATCCCCACCCCCATACAGCAGACCCTAAAATGATGCCCCATAAACGCATCAGCCAGAGTGAACTACCTTTATTGTCTCCAATCCCAGTAACACTACTGCGAAATTTATAAAGATGGCTGTTATATTAAAGAAATTGAGTTGCTATAGAAGCAGCCAAATGGATATCATTCTAGTAACTCATGGGTCTTGAGTTTGAACCTGTTATATCCCTGGGAAGGACATTTGATTATGAATTATTCTGAATCTTTTGCCAAATATAAATTCTCTTAATTACTGCTACAAAGTTAAACCTGGTGTTTTCAGTCTCTGGTTCTCCCTAGTACTGTCTTAAGGCTTTGGTACCCTGGAGAAGGATAAGCATAGTTCTAAGACTCCAATACTAATCTGTGCCTGCTGTGGGTTGCTGCCATCAATTAATATGATAGGCTTCAGTACATTGCCTGCAAAACTAGAAAACTGTTTTGACACTCATTACCTGCTTAATGACATTAACATAAGGAATTAATTATCTTCTATTAGGTAGACCTAAAATAATGTCATAAATTCTGTGCCTCTTCACACTTGTACTTAAGGCAAATGACCACTAAATTCCCTCAGTCGATTGATTGCTAATTTATTTTAACCCTGGAAAGCAGAAAGGCAAAGACAATCTTGGCAGGATTTGAACATAAAGAGCCAAATACTGACCGTGGCCTTGGTCAGAAGGAGCTGAGGATGTCAAACAATGTTGAATGTTCATTGGGTATTTTGATCCTGACCCTTAATACTCTGTTTTCCAGTTGAGCTCCTTTCTCTTGTTCCATAACCAACAAGCATCTCTTTCTTCTGCTTCCCCTTATTATAGCATAAGAAAAAATGTCCTAAACCTATTTGTAAAATCCTAAAAGCACACACAAAAGACATCTTGATTTTGGGGGTCTTAATTATAGTAAACCACTTCTGATACCAGGTACAGGAGCAGATCATCTATTATGATCCAATATATTAGTCTTTCGTGGGAGGGAACTAGTCAATCACATCAGTCCCAGTGTTTCACTGGTACTTATTTTATCAACCCCGAAAGGATGAAAGGCAAAGCCAACCTTGGCAGAATTTGAACTCAGAACAGACAGACAGATGAAATGCTGCTAAGCATTTTGCCTGGCATGTTAACGATTCTGCCAGCTTGTCACTTTTATAAATAATAATAATAATAATGTGTTTTTTCTTATTAAGAACAGAGAAAATCTTTGCAGCTTAATATCATACATTATATGATGAATGTTTAACTTGATTTTGGTGGGAAAAATACATTGTGTTATATGAGGTGAATTCATTTTTATCTCTTTTTCAGTCCAAACAATATGTACTTCGATGATGTTCCAATGAATACTCCATACTGACATGACCAAAGCAGGTTCCCTAATGTTTATTTAATAAATATCTAAAGAAGCAATCCTCTGCTCAAATATCAATACTCTATAGTAGCTGGAAAGTTATGGAACCAGAAACGTAATCCAAACTATTGACATAGAAATACTAAAGAAAGCCTTTTTGACCTGTTCTAAAATTAGACAATAAAACACATTTTAACAGAAATCCTCACTTCAAATAATTTCTTTCTTCTGTGTAAACAACACTTAAGTGACAAGTTAGCAGTCACGATATCACAAATGCATTCACACACATTCATTCATGTTTGTATTTAGATATTCACACAAAGATATGCATTGATATACACAAATATGTTCAAACACACATCAATGTAGATAGAGACAGAAAGAAGTATATTGTGTGTTATCATGACTTCACATGATGGTAGTAAATTAGCATCACCATCATACAAGTTGTACTGTTGTTTCCAATTTTATATGAAAACATTTCCAGCCATAGAGAAATATTTCCTTGTTTGGAAACGGGCGAGGGTTGGTGACGTTTCCAGTTAATTTGGGGTAACCCTTTGTATATTTCACATTAGATTCTTTGAAGCTTGTGACACTGAGTTAACTGGTTCGTTACTATATTTCTAATGTATAAATTACTTATGTTTTAATAAATTTTCAACATGATCAAGGTTTATGAAGGAATTAGTAAAATATCTCTAACTATTATATTACAGCTTATGTTAATCAAATGAAATCATTATTCTATTGAGAGCTTAAGATTTTAATTTAAAGAGAAATATTTTTTGTAGTTTCATACAAAAAGGGTTTAACAGTAGAGAAAAAAATGGACATTGGTATTGACTTTCAGTGAAATGCATTGAACCAAGAAAGAATACAATTAAAATGCACGAAGTGAAAACATCTTTCACACAAGTTTAGCAACAAAATAAAGATGTAGAATTTTATTTTCCTTCAATAATTGCCAACAGAAATGAAACAGACATGAATATGCTGGGGAGAAGAAAAAAAACAGGAAGAGGATAAAAAAAAAAAAAGACCCACATATAAAATATATACCCTGAATTATCTGGGTGTATAAGACGAGTACATATATATATTTCTACACACACATGTATACATCACTAGGCTTAGTATATATAGTATATTATATGTGTCTGTATGCATATATACACATTTGAATCAATGTACATATATCTAAATGGGGGTTAGTTATATACCATTTAAAAGTATATATATATATATAGCTATATATATATATATAGCTATATATATATATATATATATATATATATATATATA
>NC_068998.1:55414502-55417614 GCF_001194135.2 Octopus bimaculoides
TGGGGGGGGGGTCTCTCTTTAGAAGATTTTTTGTGATAATGAATATGTCTCTTGAAGCAGAGTTTATAGAAAGGAAGGTGAGAAAACATTCTGGCCAAGAAATTGAGAGAGAGGCCAAGTAGTTGAAACAACAACAAAAGCCTTGTAGAGCTGTGAAGCTTTGTTGTTGTAATGGTGATGATTGCAGCTACTGTACTTGGTAAAACTGTCCACTTCAGACAACCTCAATCATCCTTATCATTGTCAGAGAGGACAACAACAGTAGGTAAGCCACCACAGTGAAACATACTGAGATATAATATATATATATATATATAGAATATTAGCACTAGATGTAAGAGGGGAAGGAGAGGGCCATAGCAGAAGGAGGAGGAGACGGAAACCTCAAATGCAGCAACAGAAGACAATGACAGGAAGAGAGTTAACCTGAACTTAGTCAGGAATTACTGCTACATTCAGGGATTCATGAGTCACTCTTGCCTACACGAGCTTGGCGAACTGTAAAAATAAGAAAACAATTAGTGAAATACAACATTTAAACAACAGAAAAGTTATTGTGGGATTAATAAAGCAATTTACCTTTAGAACAAATTGTTTACAAGATTTTACTCTTCATTGAAATTATTATTATTAAGCAATATATTCACATTTTTATTTAATTGAATTTTATGTAATAATTAGTGAAAAACAGCCTCACTGAGGGCCAATCACTATATTTTTGACACCAACAATGACAAGAAAGTATCTCTAAGTTGTTATCGATTTCATTCAACAAACACTGGTTTTTCAGTTTTCTTGCTGATATAACATTGATAAATATATATTATGGAGATACAGAAACTGAGTATATTTACTGCATACGCATACTTCTAAGAATAAGAGAGAAGCCAATGCAAAAAGGAATGTAAATGCTTACGTAAATCATTGTTTTTCTGGATTTTCTCCTGGACTCTGACTCTGGCATCAGGATATTCAAACCAAATTCCAAACCGAAGTAAAGTGTCATTAGCTTCAACAAGTTTAGTAATTGCCATTTCTACTTTATTCCCAAGAAGTGATGGTTTCTGGAGAAAAAAGAATTCTTTTTAGCTTCATATATTGTATATATACTCTTATATCAATCGTTCACTGCAAATTGAACAGAAAATGCTAATAGAAAGCCAAAGAGCATGATTTTAACAGGGCAAATTTCTATGACAAGATAATAGTTACTATAATTTCATATTAGATGAGTATTGAATAGAAAATGACTAAAGAAATAACTGGCCACTCATAGAGCCTTTATGTAATTACTGGATCTGCAAGAAATATCAGCTAAATTCCCTCAGGTTACATCCTGTCTTTTTACCTTGTACAATGTAGTCTCATTTGAACAACAAAATGGCATGATGAAGACTACAAAGCTTTTTGATAACATGTTTGCTGAAACAGGGCTAACCTGGGGTTAAACAACAACAACAACAACCAATGAAATGACAAAAGATGATGATGTTGTGAGCATCAACATTGGTCAATCCTTAGAAGTTTTCTTTAATAGCAAAATGTTGATAAGTTTTTCACTTATTAAATTATTTTGTATCTACTTCTGTTTCTGAAGACAAGCATAGTTATTATTTGATGTGATTGGGTCTGTTGTGAACAGCTTCCAGGAAAGAATATCTTTATATACAGTGGGCTGTCCATACACAGATACAGCTCGAAATGAATAAAGTGAACAATGAACAATTTGAGAAAAGAATTGTATTTCTCATACTTTTTGCTGACACATAACCATGGATCGACAGAAGCAACACAAGGGAAACACATACACATGTATTTGCTATTGATGGATGAACAAATAAAACATCATTGCATAGCTTTATGTGAAGTCAGGTCATGGTTTAGAATGAATTACCTTTATTTGTATGTAATCCAATTATGAATGTAGGAAACAATTTGCTTAATGAATGACGGGGCTCTAGAAAGGATTATGTTCATACATAGATATCCTGATGTATATATTATTTCTTGAGTCAGTACTCATGAGTCTTGTGACAGAAAAGATATATACATTTACTGTTCAGTTACATTTTTAAGTTGGTAATGTCTGAAAGGAATTCCAGAGGGTTGGTAGAATAATTGCAAAACTAATTATTCGCTTGTCTTTCTAGTAAACAAGCAATTAAAGAAGACAGTAGATGGCAGAGTTAACATCAGAGTTCAATTTTGAACAGTACACTACAAGTAATGGTCAATTCCTTTCATTATTTAGCTTCTGCTACACAAGCCAGGCTATCAGTATAGAGAAGCTCTCACAAGCAGAACTGTGGATGTTATATAATATTTGGTATAGCAAAATTTACACTATAGAAATCCTTTGATAAATAATATACTGTAAAAAAGTAATCTATATCTATATATAAAACAGAGATGTATGTGTAATCGCTTTTCACGTGAAATCGACTTCACCATACTTGTGATGCGTGAATAATTTGACCTCGGATAAATCTTAGGCTCTTCATTTGATTTTTTTAATTAAAAATAAATAATATTGCTTTATATTTAAGATTCACTTCTTTAAAAAGGTTCCTCAATGTCAACTTCCGGTAGCCATAGTTTTTTCTTCACTTTAACTTCAATCATTACTGTTCGCACTAAAAGTTTACTCACATTTACTGATGTAAGTAATTTCATTTACTAACAGAAGTACGGTTTTGTGTTGCTGTTTGGTTCACTGAGTGACAAATTTCGATTCAACATCACTTCAATCGTTACTGTTCTCAATAAAAGTTTACGATTTCATTCGCTAACAAGTTCACATTTACTGATGTAAGTAATTTCATCATTTACTAACATAAGTACGGTTTTGTGTTTCCCTGTTGCTGAGGTTTTTTTTTTTTTTTTCTGGTACCTTCAATACTGCTTTCTGAAGATATTCTTCAAAGAAGAATTCAATATCAGTGTGACGGTGATGTCACATTCAATGATGACATCTTCAATGAGACATTAAGATTAATAGACGACAAGGTTCAATCACTGGGTGGAAACAAACTTGAAATCTATGGTCTTCCAGCTCCTCCTGTCAGAGATGTTCAACACAGATTAGCACAAGAGCTAATCAGGGAAACATCAT
>NC_068998.1:55419002-55436878 GCF_001194135.2 Octopus bimaculoides
TGGTGGGACTTAACCTCCTTCAACCTTGCTTCTCACATGGTCAGTTGTATGTTGGATGTTCTAGAGTTGGAGATGAAAAGAACCTCTACATTCTCAGTGATAAACATGGCAAGACAGAAAACATAGTATATGAAGAAGCACTTACATGAATAGTATGTACATGTCATATACAGAAGTGTAAAACCATTGAGTGTTAAAGTAAGTATTACTATTACATTTTCACTTTTCAACTGACATGTGTCAATGTATATCTGTGTATATAACAGTGAAACAATAACGTGGTATATTCGCTGTGTGAATTTTTTTCATTTAATCCCCATTTTAATTATCGTAAAAGTTTCCAAGTACCAATAAGCAACAATTTCATTCCTGGGCAACGCCGGGTGGCTCTGCTAGTACCATATACAACAAAGGTCGACAGTTTTCTCTTTGTTGTGTGTCAGATGATGAAAGATTGAGCCAGAATGGAAAAAGGAGATGTGAAATGATGATCTAAGATGTGATATCTATGGAAGTAATGAAATTACATAATGCTGAAAGTAACAACCAAAGACAATAACGATATCGCTGGTGATTAGGGTTAGGGTCAGGGTCAAATTGAAAACAGCAGCTCAAGTGGTGGTTCTCCTTTTCTGAAATATATTAGTAAACATTAACTAGAGAAATTTTCTATAGAGACATAAACATGTTAAAGATATTTGTTGAAAAATATTTAATGCACATGTTGTAGTTCATCATCATTGTAGTTATTTTGCAATTTCCAAATTGGTATGAATTAAATGTGCCTGGTGTATAGCAGATTACAAATTGTTATAATCCTTTGTCATCTTAACAAGTGACCTCGCCACTTCTTTCTATGATACATATTGTATAAGTTATTCCTCACTCATTTTTCTCCAAACTCCAGAGACCAACAAGATTTATTGAATACCTAGATTTTACTCCTATTCTGTATATCCCTACTTACACATACAGCCTCTAAGTTTGGTTGCTATGAAGAGAGAAAAAATTCAAGGATCATAACGCAAAATATCAGTGTTTTTCACTCCCCAATCAATCCAATTTATTGATTGAATAAAACTTTCCTAGATTTCCTCTCTCTTACTGTTTTTAATAGAGCCATCTCCAGTAATAACTGAGGTAACAAGTATAATCCATGTGCTGATGCCTCTCAGTAGTTCATGAACTTCTGCTCTAGCTATATCAGTACATCTATGAAGAAACCTGGTTCTGCTCAATTTGCCAGAGATTCTAGTTCACTTTTTAAAGACCCATTGCCTAGATTCAGTTCATATCTCCTCCTCCTCCTTTGACCCATTGCCTAGATTCAGTTCATATCTCCTCCTCCTCCTTTCCTGTGTAATAGACAAGACTATTCTTCTAATGACATTCGGAGATTATACTTTCTAATTGGGGCACCTGCTGAATCACTACCTACAATACTGAATTCTTCATTTGATTTAAAGGTAATCCTAATCTTCTTACAACATCTTAATATTTTTTCCTGTCTTATCTAGTTCTCGCTCAGCAACTAGTCTGAAACTATTTCGAACAAGCATACTTCTATAGAAATATAATACAGTGTTACCTGGTTTTCCACTCTTAGCTCTTTTAATGCTTTATGGCTATCAATGCCATTTAAAATTTCAACAATTGATTCTCCAGAGATGAAATTTGATTCAACATTTAAGATCTGCAATGTTTTGTTGTCTTTCAAGGCTTCTCCTAATGCCTGCAAAAAGAAAATACATAAATTAAGAAAACAGCAGATAATTCTACATCGTGTGTTTATTCTGCAGAGCTAATAATATATTCTGACATAAAACAATTTACAGCATCAGATTTTTAGAATTAAGTTTAAGGGAGGTAATTCTTTCTTGTGCAGAGATAAAATGATAATGAATTGTTTGGAGAACAAAAGAAATTAAATACATTATGGTTTAATTAATGTAAAAAAGTTGAGCTTACTTATAAATCATTTATATCCTATACTAGAAAAAATATCAATCTAAAGAAAATTAACACACACTTCTATACATAATGCAATGCTTGGAGTAAGACTTTATAATCCAGAATGTGTGATCTGTTCTTTTGTTATATTTGTCATTGCCTTACAAAAGTAAAAAACTGTTCATTTAATATTTGATGAGGAATAATATTGAAAAATAGAGAAATTTCACCTTAGCCACAAAATCTGTAGCATCCACACTAGCCATCTCAAAAATTTCTAGATGTGTGTTTGTCTTCAGTGTTCCAACTATTTCTATCAATTTTTCTTTTGGAATGCCCTGGAAAAAATTTTTTGAAAAGTTTCATGATGAATAGCATGTAATTAAAATACATAATTATTGCTGAAATGAAATTTCTCTTTAATATTGAAAGTAAAATAAACCTACAATATTTGAGGTTTCAAAAAAGGCGATGATACAGAATTATTTGGCCAAAAACTTGAATTGGCTTATACAAATAAAATTTATATTTTACAAAACAATTTTTATTAAGAAATTGAAAGAGAGGACTTATAAATATTAAAAGAAATACACATTGTAAATAAATATTGGTTTATAGAAAATATAGAAATGTGTGTGAACAACCATGCTACATGGCAAGTGAAACCTGGGCCGTGACTGCTGAGGACATGCGTAAGCTCGCAAGGAAGTGTAACATCAATGTACATACTTGACAAAGTGTAAGTACCTTGAGAGAAAAGTTGGACCTAAGAAGCATCAGTTGTGGTGTGCAAGAGAGACGATTGCGCTGGTAAGGACAATTGGCGAGAATGGATGAGGATAGCTGTGTAAAAAAAGTGCCACAGCCTAGCAGTTGAGGGTACCTGTGGAAGAGGTAGACCTAGGAAGACCTGGGATGAGGTGGTGAAGCACGACCTTCGAACATTAGGCCTCACCGAGGCAATGACTAGTGACCGAGACCTTTGGAAATATGCTGTGTGTGAGAAGACCCAGGCAAGCCAAGTGAGACCATAATCTGAGGCCTCTGCCAGGGGTGTAGCCAGCCCACTTATGCGTACCTTTCCGTCTTTGGACACAAAACCCTGCATGCGAAGACCAAGTGAAATTGAAATCGAAATCGAACCAAATTCAATGACTGGCACTCGTGCCAACCTTCCTTTATTGGACACTAAAATCAGCTTGCAAAAACCTGTTGGGGCAAGTTAGATTGAAACTGAACCAAATTCGATGACTGGCAACCGTGCCAGTGGAGTACTAACAGCACCATCCGAGCAGGATCACTGCCAGAGCAGTGGTCTCGCTTCAGTGCCGGTGGCACATAAAAACCACCATTTGAGCGCGATTGTTTCCAGCTTCACCTTACTGGTACTCGTGCCAGTGGCATGTGAACAAAACATTGGACTGACTCCTGTGCAGGTGGTACGTAAAAACCACCATCTGAGTGTGGCCGTTGCCAGTACCGCCTGTGGCACATAAATAGCACCCACTACACTCTTGGAGTGGTTGGTGTTAGGAAGGGCATCCAGCTGTAGAAACTCTGCCAGATCAGATTGGAGCCTGGTGTAGCCACCTGGTTCGCTAGTCCCCAGTCAAATCGTCCAACCCATGCTAGCATCTGAGTGTGGCCGTTGCCAGTACCGCTTGTGGCACATAAAAAGCACCCACTACACTCTTGGAGTGGTTGGTGTTAGGAAGGGCATCCAGCTGTAGAAACTCTGCCAGATCAGATTGGAGCCTGGTGTAGCCACCTGGTTCGCTAGTCCCCAGTCAAATCGTCCAACCCATGCTAGCATGGAAAGCGGACGTTAAATGATGACGATGATGATCCTTACCTTAATGTTGTTAAGATTAAGATGCTTCAATTTTGGATCATTATCCTTCAGTCTTTTTAAACTTTCCTCATAGTTAGTCGTATTAGGAGCCAGTTCTTCGAAAACTCTTAGATCCTCAGCTTTGGCAACACCTTAATTAAAAAAGAGAAAAAGATGATAAATCAACATAAACATTACAATTTTGTTATCTAATTGTACACAAGAACAACTTTATATGAAACTTAGAAACATTGAAATTGATTTGTTTAAAAATTTAGAAATGCAATGTTTAGATTAGAAAAATGTTAAAAAGGACTCATAAAAAGACACCCAACTAGATTACATTTAATAGTAACCTTCAGTAGTATGTCATTTTCTCATTGTATGTGCTATAACAAAGTAATTGATTAAATAGTTTGTATGGATATCATTCATAATATATGGACATGAAATAAATTCCAAAGCAAAAGATATTATTAATCAATTATGACAAAGGTAGACAGGCTAACATTATTTTGCAAAGGTGGATATATACTTGATCTAATCAACCCATTACTTAACTGATATATATTTTATTGATCTTGGAAAGAGAAAAGTGACTTCAGCAGGTTTTTAACTCAAACGTAAATGTGCAGAACTAAATACTGCAACAATTTTACTCTGTCAACCTAATATTTCAGGCCGTTACTATTAATAATACAACTGAAGTCCATATTGGAAAGAGACTGGTGTTATAGTAGAAATATGAAAATGTTATCCAAAATAAACTCCTCTCTATACTTTTTTGTGTGTGTGTGTGTGTGTGTGTGTGTGTGTATGCATATTATGTGACTGGGCAGTCAATGGTTATCAGTCTTGAAGACAAGAAGGCCTTCTCCACTTTGATGAATAAGATGACCTTAACTTAAAACAATTAACAGAACTATTTTCATATCAGTTACATTGAACACTCAGTTATGTATAATTATTTCTTTATTGAAGTATTTTCTTTTTCTGAATTGTTTTTGTGAATTATTTTCTTCATAACAAATGGTGTCCTTAATAGGATGTAAATTGGTGTTGAATGATCCTGACTTTGTTGAAACATGGAAAAGATGTTTATAGCCAAAGCAGAAACAAAGAAATTGAGAGAGAGTGATAAATGTGGTGGTCTGAAAGACACCATGGATTTATTTATATCAGAGGCCATTAATGAGGCTATTCCAAAGCTGTCACCAACCGTTTAATCAAAGCAACTGCAGAAAGGGGGACGAAAAGGAAACGAAAGAGAGCATGAATAATGTGACATCTACAAAAAAATCTGATAACTTCTGAATAAACCAGGATTATATCTGCATCAGAAATCAACTGAACCCAGATTAAAATGTTTGCATTCACATCTACAAGTACAGGCTGTGTAGTTAACAAGTTCACTTGTTAACCATGTGACTTAGTACCACTTTGTGACACCTTAAACTGAAAGAAACCTGTTATGCATGTGTGTGTGTGTGTGTGAGAGAGAGAGAGAGAGAAAGAGACTGAGACTGTCACAGTGCATGAACGTTTGCAATCTACACTGAACAATGGCTTAAAGATGGTAACACCTTCATTTGAAGTTGGACTGCAATCAATGATGTTTGTTGACATTTCCTGTCAATTAAATATCTGCTAGCTCTGCATTCTTGAATTCCTCTGGAATCAAAAATCCCTTATTTGAAAAACAAGCAAAGAAGAGCATCTGGTTGTAAAAATCAAGCCACAAATATTTGCCTTTTCTAAGCCATATTAGTATGGGAAACAGCCATTAAAAGAACAAACTTTATGTTTTGATATTGTAATTTCAATACACTTGGTTGATGTGAAAGGAGCACTGAAGAAGAATTAACACGAATAAGACTCATTAAATTAAAGGCATCTCATAGACCAAGGATACTGGAACAACTGTTGTTGGGAAATATGTCATTCAATGCAGATGTAAACTTCACACAATAAGAGAGGATATTGTGCTTCAACAGTCACCATTTCTCATGAAGTATGTCTATCAATTAACCAATTTGTAACCAAGTTTCCAAATGGAAATGTTCTGTATTCAGAAATATATTTAAAAAAACAAAATAAAAAAATGTTGAAAGTGGGAAACTGTATTATTTAAAAGAGATGCCAAGTATGTGAAAACATTGTCACTTACCAGCAAATCCACCAACAATTTCCTTGTCTTCTATGGATGCATTATACTGAACTTGATTCAACATTCCATGGAATCCAAGGACAGCTGTAATTCATTACAGAAATTTAATACAATATTAGTATGAATTTAAATTTATAGAATTGAATCTTTTATTACTGTAACATAACTATTTAAATCATTTGAAAAGAAAAAGAAATATCAAATCATCTAATAATATAATGCAAACCATACATAAGTGGATGCCTTACCTGCTAAATCTACCAGCTCTTCTTCAGTAGCTTTAGACAAAATGTCATCCCATTCAGTCTGAACTTCCTCATCTACAATATTTTCAATCTTGGGTGGCTCCTTAGGAACATAGATTTTACCTGTTAAAGAAAATGAGATGAAAGAGCATTCATAAATGTTTTCTAAATGAGAAAAACTCCTGAGCAAATGTGGAAATATAACAACATATCCTGCAGCTCAACATGCACAGCTAAGCTTTTCATAATTAACATGTAAGGCATTAAATTTCGTTTAATAAGTTGACATGGACTTACTCCATCCTGGACATCAAATAAGTTAATTTTTACCCCCTTCTGCATCTTTTCATAATTCTTTTATCATTGATAAGTGCAGCGGTTTTATACATTTATTTTAAGCATTAGAAGTTCTAACTATTCAACAGCAAGCACTGCTGGCTGTAATTCCACATTATATTTCATCATTTCAAGCGATTAACTGTCAACAGCCCATAAACAAAAAAAGAAAACGTTGATTGCTTCGTGACAAATCTCTCCAAACCTTTTTTCTCTCCAGTGTAGGGCTTTGCCTCTTCCCAGTCCTTCTCCTCTTTGGCTTTCTTTTCAAGGAATGCTAATAATTTCTTTCTGTTCAGAGGTCCAGTAGGAAGCTTTGATGTTTGATCTCTGCACCTCTGGGATGGTGGGAGTAAAGAATTCTAGAATATCAAAAGAAATTAACATAAAGAGAGTTCAATGACATTATTGTAATTAAAAGTAACTTGTAATACTTAATCTCGCATTAGTCGAACCAAAAGCAAATTTTAAACAAAAAACTTTAAATTTTCATTAAATCTTTAGTTTAAAAAATGTTCTTGCAGACCAAATAATTGGTAATAGTAGATATGGAAAATTTTGGAGTTCAACATGTGTAGAATTCTTTTTTTAATGAATATTTTGAGATGAGTAATAAGTTAGTACAAAAAATTTTTTTTTCTTAAGTATATAACACAAAGCCTACAACAAACAGCTTTGCATTTCTGATCAACGAACCAATAGCCTAACTATTCAGATGTATTAAAACAATACCAGCCCTAATATACTATTATTAATTTATTTGAATGGTAGGGATTGGATTGGTATCATCATCATTTAATATCTGCTCCTTTCCCGAAGATTCATTACATTGAAAAACTCCTCCGGGTTGTTTATTTGCATATTTTCCAGTGGAGAAATGAAAACACTTTGGAATTGTTTATTTAGCACTTCACTTATCTACCCTGGGGCTGCAGTTAGTGAGCCGTTTTTACTAAATAGTGGTTAATAACAAATGAAAGACAGAAGATGGAATATACAAGAATATATTATTAATCACGACAATTGTTTCGACACATCTAGCATTGATTCCTCTTGTGGTACACTCGACAACTAGTTCAGGAGTATCCAGTGGTGCAGATGTATCTTGTTGGGTGATAAATAAATAAAAAACAACTCATTACAATGACTGTTCCACAATGTAACTTTCTGTAGAGAGAAAAACAGCCAGACAGAGGCAAAATCTTCATATATATATAGAAGATCAAAAATAAAATTGCAGAAGACAAAAAGAGAAACAAACGCATAATCCAGTGAGAAAAGTATTGAAAATAACCGTTAACAGATATGGCTGTATAAATGCCTTTGGGCAAGCTGCATGGCATGAGTACACACGCTCATACAAGCATCCGCAAAAAGTGTTGGTTTGTTTATATATATAAGTAACTAAGTGGTTCAACAAAAGAGCTTGATAGAATAACTATCACACTTAAAATAAGTATTGGAGTCAATTTGATCAACTAGCTCTATAATGGCTGCAGTCCAATAATTGAAACAAGTAAAAGAAGAGAAGAGTATGTATTCTATTCTTTAACAAAAAGTTTGTCAACTAACTTTGTATCTCATACCCATAGACCAATCAAGATTCTGTAATAAGCAGTCTTGTAGACAAAGCTGTCACATTTACTCTCCATTTTCTTCTAAACTTCATTCTTCACTTAAACCTCCAGCTATATTCCCAATTTTTAACCAATTTTTCTCAAAATTCCTTTCAAACAGCCTACAAACCTAGCAACATTATTTTGGTTACTAGAGTTCTAAGTGTAAGGCTTTAGTAACTAAAAAGTAATGCTAGATTTCTAAAGTAGTCTCTGACCTCATCAAATGTTTTTAACAATGAGTACTGATCGTTGAGACAGGAAAACATAGAATTAAGGTCTTAGTTCTATGGAAAGATAGAACTAAGAATAAAAGGTTACATCCCTGACCGACTGACTGCCAACTGAGCAATTTCACCAGAAAAATATATTCAATGATGAGAGACAATCACAAACAATCATCTCATTTTATCTCCTTCAATCTCTTTCCCTTCTCAACCAGTTCAGATCCACTGCAAAACCTATAAAATATCGTTCACTGGTAAGCATCTGTAAATCTCAAGTTCTGCCTAATACTTGATACATTTACGTTAGGCGTACAACATGCAGTCTGTTACTCCTTGCCACCTCTTGCCACACACACACACAGAGACTGATGACACTAGGCTACATTCCACCTTCATCTTCCACACACACACACACAGACTGATGACACTATGCTACATTCCACCTTCATCTTCCACACACACACACACAGAATGATGACACTATGCTACATTCCACCTTCATCTTCCACACACACACACACACAATTTGTTCATACACATATACAATCAAAGACCTTAAAATATCCTGTTATAGGGATCCACCAGTTTAGACTCAATAGCAAAGCAATACAGGTGTTATCATCTCAAGAAAAGAAAACAAACCAACAACACTGCAGTCATCTCTTCATCATATTGCTGCTAAATTTACATCTTACAATTCTACATTTCATACATCTTCTATGTTGCCAAGCCTGCAGCACAAAATATTTTTGTGATGCAGGCTTTCTCTTCAAAACTAAAAATTATTTCAAGTCTAAGAAATTGTTGAAAGTATGAATAGACCCTATCCTAGTTTTGGATGAGTAAACGAGAGCTTTGAAGCAGAAATTGCATTTGATTCTTATCTTTAGCAAAAGTCAAATGTCAATTTTCACCCTAGCAATTTTAAATGGAGAGGGATACATTTGATTATGTAATTCCTGATAAACAAACAAAACATGAAGTTACAGCTGGAACAGTTTTGCTCATGGATCTGCTCAGTCAGGGATGTGTTGAGGCCAAGAAACAATAACACTAAAGCATATTCAAATCTAAGATGGTAATTCCATAACACATAAAAAAAAAGCTGGTTATACTTCCAAAAAGTAAGTTATTCACGAACACCAACTGATCAGTTGCAACCTCCCAATCTTTCCCTTTAAAAATGTTGAACATATACATTGAAACCTTATCTAAACCTACCCAATTCAACTGTAAAGATTCTGCAGGTCTCATACACTTGTAACATTTTCAGAATTCATTTACTCGATTCTTCTGAACTTCCTTTGCTTTCCCTCTGAAGAAAAATCTAACTGAATATTAACCACAGGAATCATTGTAAACCTATCTCCACTCTATGAAAGGTTGAATAGGTAATAACTACAGCCTTTCTTCTTCTTCTCAAAAGGAAACAGAAAGTAATGTGAATAAATACAAAAGGAATAAAGTGTTGCAAACTTTTGGCAAGAATCAGTAATTTTGAATATTTAGTGAAAAGCTAAATTAGAAGAGAAAACTACTTACATCTGGATCAAAATCTCCATTAAGTTCCTCAACTTCTTCTGCACTAAGTGTCTTCAGAAGTTCATCTAACCGATCCCAGTCAAAGTCATCCTTGTCATCCTTTGAAGCAAGAGAATTATACATGTCGGCTGCTTTTGTTGCTGCAACCTGAAACAAAACAACGGTAACAATGACAACAACAATAGTAATAATAAGCCTTCTACTCTGGGCACAAGGCCCAAAATTTTAGGTGAGGAGGACAGTCAATCACATCGATCCCGGTACTCTACTGGTACTTATTTTTATCAACTCCAAAAGGGTGAAAGGCAAAGTCAATCACATTGGCATTTTAACTCAGAACATAAAGACAGACAAAATACTGCCAAGGGTTTTGTCTGGCATGCTGAGGATTCTGCCAGCTCACTCCCTTAACAACAACAACAACAACAACAACAACAATATATTAGTGAAGCAAGGATAGCATTAATGATTGTGGAAGACAGAAAGAACAAGCAGTGTAAGATTATTGACTTTGCAATCACTTTCAAGAGCAGCATGAACATCAAGGAAAGTGAGAAAATGAGAACCTTGCCAGAAGGATAGAATACAAGGATGAAAATTGTTCCTGTGGCAATTGAAGCACTTGGCACCAATGCCCAAAATGTGTTGAGAGGTTGGAAGATACTGGAAGTAAGACCCATAATATCAACTTGCAGGAAAGTGCTACCCTACACTAAGGTTCTTGACATTTGAGAAGGCTTATCACCAAACCTCATGATAATATCTCTGCCATGTAAATTAGCATACTTCATAATAATTTCTTTTATTTGTCAAAGGTTTAATGGTTTTTAATATCAGAAATATCATAGGGGACATTACAAAGACAAGTTACGTGTAAAGTATGTGTGTGTGTGTGTGTGTGGGGGGGGTTATGTAGAAACTGAATTACAAAAACACTGAATGAAATAAAAACTATATATGGTATACTCTAGTATACCCTATCTAGTTTTAAAGATAATATCATCCTCTTGATACAGGACATCCATCTCGGGCCAATCAAAGAACCCCATAAATCTAGAATTACTCTGACCATCAAGAGTAAGTGCTCTCTTCCAACTATATAGTTCTCTGGCCTAAAGGGACGAGCTGAGGGTAGCAGACCCATTCACACTTCCCTTTTTCACCACTGCCATCCTCCTCTCAGTCTCATCTTCCTTTCCAAGTGGAGCTTGAAAAAGTCGATAAATGCTTGGCTGAAGAGGAAACTTATTACTCTTCAGTCCTTTTGACCTTATCCATCACACAACTCTTTTGCGATAGTCCCCAGACACAGGAAAACTGCTTTCTCATCCTAAGTTAAAAGAATGCAGCAAGCTCCTCTTCACTTGGCTAACAGCCACCACATCTGTTTTATGACAGCACCCATTCAACACTTGTGTTCAGTTGTATTTATAAAATAGAGGTTTTAATTTCAAATAAGTTGACATTAGATATGAATTCAGTAAAGATTAATAGTTTGCATTCATCTTGACTCATGATGGCTTTTAAAAGGTAAGCAAGCCTACTGAGTGTACAGTCAAGTGAAAAATGATCTATGATTTGAGATAATTTCTATAATATCTAAGCTGAATCTATCAAAAGGCATAAAGGGACCAACAGATAAAAATATTAAACTAAGGTATTTTGTTTCACTAAAACTAATCACAGGAATGATATTCAAGCAGATGACATTTCAAGTATATTATTGCCAAAGATAGATATTAAAAGATTTCTTAGATTGTATTCTTCAAAACTCATGTTTTGTGAATATCTAAGTTTAAGACATTACATATCAAAACTAAAGACGGGGAAAATCTGGTATATTTTTAATTCCATGTTACAAGTACTTCATTCTAGGATAGGAGTTACAAAGGTATACATGTAGAAAAAATGTATAGAATTTCCTATCTGTAGTTCTTGAGATGAAGGAACATGAAATATTTTTCCAGTTTTCTGTTTTGATATGTAATTACTTTGCAAATAGAATTATTTGCTAGACATTTCAGTTGCTACATATTTTTCCAAAATAGAACAACATATACATTATTCTTGTTAAGGAATAATAAATCTATACTCTACAAAAGTATGGAGTAACCCTTTACATTAATTTACTCTTTATTATAATTGAACATAAAAGCAAACACACACACACACATATATATACACATGCATGCACATGTACACAGTGCTTCCTTCAATTTCCATCTATCAAATCCACTCATGAGGTTTAGGTCAGCCCATGGCTATTGTAGAAGACATTCGCCTGCAATGCCACGCAATGGGATTGAGCCTGCAACAATTTGATCAAGAAGTAAACTTCTCACCACACAGCCATGCTTGCACCTCTGCACAGTGCTTATATATACACACTAGATTGAAGACATTATATGTTTTTGTATTGCACTTACAAAACATGGCACATCAGTCTGTTTGCCTGTAAGCCTTGGCCGGAAATAGGTGCCACACCCACTTCACAGTTCAGTAGGAGGAAAAGCATTCATGTTAAAAATAATTATCTTAAAAAATTCTTGATTTACACTAGCATAAAGCATATAACAGTAAGAGAAAAAAAGATTCAATATAAATCAACCATTTTAATGACTTCCTTCCCTATGGCAGTATTGCTTTGCATTTGTAACAAGATACTATTGCAAGTACTCTACAAGTAGACCATTGCTTATTTTATCTACTCAAGTAATGTTATTTATTTTTAGCAGTGGTGGTAATTGGAGATGGTAGAGTAACATCCCTTGCTAAGCACTTGTACTATTAGTGATTGGGATTGTATTTATTATTTTTCAAGTTAGCCACATTAACTACTCACTAAATAACAAATTGTTTTGACTATATAAATTCTATTGACTATGGGCAGAAGCACTGCAAATTTGATCCTACTGCACAGTACCTCAAGTATTTGTCTCCAACTGTAGTCTTGGGTTGACTAATTCCTTCTGAGTGGAAGTTGCTAGATAGAAACTGTGTGGAAGCCTATTGCATAAATGTGTGTATGTACTCTTTATGTTAAAATCATATCTGACAAAATAAACACCAGACTGAAGTAAGTACTAGAGTTGATATGACCAAATAATAAAAATAAAAAAAAAAAGATCTTTGAGGGCAAGTACTCCAGCATGGCCTCAGTCAAATTATGAAAATCAGTAAAAGAAATATAAAAGACTATAAAACAAATGGATTTCACTAATTAAATGTCAAGATGGTAACAACAAGATTGTAAATAAAAAAAATAAAAAAAATAATCATAAGAACAAAATATTAGAAACACTAACAACATTTGTTGCACCAATGACTTATTTACTCAAACAAATAACTGGAACTCCATGACTGTTCTACAAACAGATGGCAAGAATATATGAAGGTGACAAACAAAAATATTCTATTGAAATAAAATGCATAAAGATTAAAGTATAAGCATAATATCAAAGTGATCTATATTAATAAGAATAGCTATTAAAAAAACCTTTTAGAAAATATTTCTTCACTAAAATGTTAATATTTAATTATATTCAACCTTTAAAGATCACAATGTTTCACATTATGATCAACTGATAACTTTTAAAGAACAACAAATATATTGAGAGGAACAACATTAACACGTACTTTATTTGAAGATCATATATACTTAATGAAATACTGTTTATTCTGTGGCACTGACATATACCAGTATAAAATAGAATGAAAGACCCCGTTAAAATCTTAACACGTTATATAAATAAGAGAACATTTTTTTATTATTAACTTCAGTTTTCAATTAAATATAAAAAAACAAAGAAAAATATTAATTTATACTTTTTTTCAAAGAATATTGAAATTTGCCTTGTTGAAAAAAGTTTATAAAGTTGGTCTGTAAGTGAGCATGAGTTAATCTAATGTTTCTCAAAACGGAATGCTTTCAATTCACAAACAGGGTTGTAAAAATTGATCAGAGCTGGAGAAATAACCATGTTTAATAATTGTAAGATGGTTTAAAAGTCTTTAAACTTGTTCAACATCATGATGAAATGAGAAGAATTAAACGATAAAAACTCTATGCTGTTGGCTCATTAATAAAAAATGGAAAGGGAATAAAAATTTCAGTAAAGTTTGTTTTGAGGGGGCAAGGAAAGAGTCTGGTATTTGTCAGTTTTGAGGGCTGTTAAGTTGGTTTATGAACACAGAAGAGCAGATGTTTATCAAAATACAAGCTTACTCGTATGGATATCAGGGAATGTTATAGTATGAAGTAAATAGCAGAATAATAAAATCAATATGTTTAAAGTTAGATGTCTGGATTTTTGTTTAAGTATCATACTATTTAGCGACTGCATTACGTTTCACAGAAACTTAAAATCAATATCAATCAATGAAAACTAATGTCATTTAACTCAATTCATGGAAATATATGAAACCTAGTTAAATAAAAATAAAATCTTTTAATATAAACAAAAAGGTACAGTTTATGTGCAAAGGCATTGTAGTGTGTGTGTGTGTGTGTGTGTATAAATTTGTAAGGAGGAAATAATAATCAATTATCTATACTATTTAATGTGAGTTTCTCTAACTATTCCTTAATAAATTAGGTTTCATTACATTATAGTGCATATCGATAAGAATGTAGAAATTTACAGCTATCTGTTGAATTTGAAGCAGATATGTAAAAACTAAATGAGTTATATGTAATAAAAATTTCAGTTGGCTAAGTTGGTAGTTTGGGGGAATATAACTAGATATCAGATGAGATTTGTGTCGATATTTTGACACTGGTACAGTGTTATATCCATGATGACAAACTTTCATTAGTCTAGTTCACTTAGCCATAAATAGATACAACAGGTGAGTAGAGCTCACTACTAGAGTACACACTGAAGCACTCAAACTCTAATGTCTTGTTAGTTTGCAAATGCTCAGTTCAATTACTCCTGTCACTATATCGCTGCAGAGAGAAGCTTTACAAAGCTGACTTTCCTTACAAGTTTTTTTTATGACTATTAAAACAAAAACTCCCACAGCTGTTACTGATTTTGTGAGTTCTATCCAAAGTCACAGTTGCCATGGATTAGTTATTTTATTATTCCGATATAAATGTAGCATTATAATAGCATTCTCATTCAACACTGGTTGAAGTGACATTAATAGCAATATACAGGGTGGAGTCTGGTAAATGTTTAGAAAGTAGGCACAGCATTGTAATGTATTTATAAGTATATAATTCAAAATGAGATAGATTTATTGGCAAGTGGAAAATCTATGATGGTTGTGGCTTTCTTTTCTATTTTCGTATCTCCAGTCTAGAAAGAAATTTATTTACAGGTAAAAATCAACCAGGTAAAAATTAATGTGATGCAAATGTGTAAAGAATAAGCTGAAATAACTTTTATTAGATATAATAAAACTTAGTCATACACACAACTGCAATAGCAGAAATAATCTTCCCTCATAGATTAGATCTGTTCAGTGCATTCCAAATATGTTAACTGAAACCATTAATTGACTGTATAAACACTGATAGTACAACTTTTAAATTAGTTGGATTAAAGTGTTATCTTTAAAAGAATCAACATTTCAGTAGTTATGCTGGACCGGTCAGTATTGTAATTTCTACTTTGTAACACATTCTCAGCTTAATTGGGTTAGTGTCTTAATTATCCCTTTATAGTTATATAAAGATTACTATATAGAAATAGATATTGAGTTCTTAATCCATTTCCCCTTTGTTTAACAAATACAAACAATGCAGCAGCATTCTTAAAAAGAAATTTAAGAAGAATATGAAAATTACTATAGACATTTTTGAAGAGATCTAAAGTCCCATCAGAAGATAAGAACAAGTAAGTAGTAAACGCAGGTAATTTGAAACTTGTTCTGCATAGAGAAAGTGAATTCCTTCCACAGATTTATTTATAAAACGAGTAATAATAAATAAAAACATTTAAAAAAACTAAATTACGAAAAATCTAAATCACAAAATAAAAATGTATCTCATATACAGAAAGTTGAGGTATAGTTAGTGAAGAATATTATAAGTAATAAGAGAGATTCCAACATACCATGGTTACAGATTCCTATCCCCTTTTCAGTAATGCAAGGTGCTATCACTTGATACAATTCAAAAGGAGTTATTTTTAGATGTATGGTGCTGACAATATGGAACTCCAGTGCCAAGCTTATTCCAAACTGTATTTACTGAGTTGAGGAGGTTAAATATTCAGAAACTGGCTATCCAAAACTGTAGTGTTAAAAAGTAGGCTGAGAAATGTTGAAAAGATAGTTCTGTGAGTTATTTCAGATAATTAGTGAAAGCAATTTAAATGTGTGATATTCTAGCTTGTTATTCGTTTGGTCTTTAACAGTTATTAGAGTAGAACTACTTCATAAAGCAGACCAAAAAAAAAGCTGGACCAACTTTTCACTGAAAATATCACTAATAATGACACAACAGTCTGGATAGCCAGCTTCTGAATTTGGCTGGAGTTGACTTTGCAGTTGAGGAAGAATGGCTTCCAAACTTTCAACATATAACGAAAAAGAGGGAGAAGGGAAAGGTAAGAAGTAGGAGGAGAAGAGATAAAGAACAGGTGAAGTGAAACACTGAGGTAGTCAGTCACTCACTGCAACTACGTATTTCTTCACAGGCAATGCATGATAAGAGCAGAAGATATAAATAGATACAGTACTGAAATCTATTTCAGTAGGAGAGCTGTTTACTGAGCATCTCTACAAATATTGAAATATAAAGTAGAGATGAAACTGTATCCCAACAAAGATATACATTCGGAAATATAATCTAGCAATAACTTTGCTCTATTTTCCATTCATTACTTTATATTCCCAATTCTATACTTCACCCCCACCCAACACATACATAATTCAATTAAATTTAATTGAAAGGAAAAGAATTTACTGTTAACAGTTATAAAGGAATTTTAATTAAAAACAAAAAGTCAATAAGTCTCTGTGCTTGTTTTATAAAAGACTCGCTTGTATATAAAACTAATTTGCATTACTTAAAATTAACCATGATGTAGAGGCAAGAAGAAATACATTGCTGGCAACCCCTCTTTTGATAAACTTATGAATGAATAAAAATATTCATAGTTCAGTGCCATTGCTTAAAGTCAAAGATGAAAAGACTAACAGTAGAATCATGAAGACATGAAATTCAAGTTCCACTTATATCATCAAAGAATTGGTCTGATTTCATTGACTCTAGTGGTCACAAAATAAAAACCAATGAACAATAAATATTTGGAAACATAAATCCTTAGAGATCAACTTAGAATGTAGGGCAATGAGTAGCAGATATGATAAACTGACAGATTAAATGCCTGGTGGTATTTAGTTGCATCCTAACTTAAAACCCGATGAGAAATTACTTCATTTTTCAACCCTCGAGAATTAATATAATAATTATCAATCAAATACTGGGGCTTCATCAAACCAGTTATATTTCATACCAAAATTTATGGCTTTGTGCCAGTGTTAGAAATCTATATTTTGGAGTGAAGTAAATGGGAAACCATGAAACTATACCATTTGTTGGAAAATGGTATTAAGCTAAGTGTGTGATGAAGAAATTACATAAAAAGATCATATATATATATATATATATATATATATTATAAACAATCACACTCTCACTTTAATAACAGAATTTCAAACACTATCTTCTGATTAATATTTCTAGCAGAAAGACCGCCCTCCAGGCAGTTTTCTGTGAACTCCTTGGTAATATTTTCATGTTTGATTCCCAATTCTAATAATTTTTATATTTTACGTCTAATTATTTCTTTGTATATTAGTGCTCACTTGCTTAGTAAGTATTGCTTTCATTATTTTATCACAGTCATAATCTCTCTTTTTTAAACAAACATCACGGTAGTCCAACAACAGAGGGAGAAGCAGTTTGTCAAGTTTTACCTTCCCCTCAAAGCAACATAGAAATTTCAA
>NC_068998.1:55437142-55448494 GCF_001194135.2 Octopus bimaculoides
ATGATCTGACTTTTCCCCCCCTCATAACTTTCAGGAAGATCGGTATCTTTTGATGAAAAGTGAAACAAATCCCTTTCAAATGGCATAGACTATGAGTATAAACAAATTTGAAGGGAAAATTTTTTCAGGGATTTTCCTCATTTTTTTTTTTAAACCACATTCTTTGAAATGACTGCATCTTTGTCTGAAAAAAGTTTTGTAAAACTGTTTTTTTTTTTTACATCTCATTCTGGACCTATTTTGGCCAATGGTTTTTTGCACTTCAAAACTATGGGAAGGGCATTTTTGGTAAAAAAATTTTTTTAAATTGTTAATATTTTCAGAGGGAAAAGTGATTTAAGGGCAATTTGGCTGTTGTTTCTAGCATATCCAAAGACAACCCTCCTTGTTGCTTTACCATTTTCGCATGTATTGATGTTTTTCAATACGCTTTCCCCATAAATACATTTATATGCTATAAAAAAGAAAATTTGAGAAATTATGACTTTTTTGCAACCCCACTCCCCTGCCCCCAATTGTTTCTGTTTAGAAATTAAAATATTGGAGAGCCTGAGAAGGTCATTGCTGCCATTTATCCACAGTGATTTAAAAAAATTACGGAGATGTACTTGCATAGCAAGTGACTTGATTGGAGATTGTGTGCTGAAACAAGAACAATTGTAACATAGGTGTTTGTAAGCCATTCAAGAACACACAGAAACCATTAGTTTCATGGCATTACTTAAATACAGAGGTCCCGATGCATCTACATAATAATATGAAGGGGAGGGTTAATTTTAGGGTTAGTTTTTAGGGTTAAGGTTAGGGTGTTGTACATTTAGAATGTTTTGTACATAAAACCTGTATTTAAGTATTACCAGTTTCACTTCAACATTAAAATTTCATTTGTGTCAAAATATTTTCTTCGCTTTGAAACCGCAACCTGTTCACTGACAAAACCTCACTAAAGTGCTGCAGCACAAAGTTTTGTCAGTGAACAGCAAATCCACACATGCATTCATTGCCTTTCATCTGTGTGCATGTGTATCTATGTGTGTGTGTGAGTGTGTCACTGTTGAAGTCACTTGTGCAACTTGTCGTCTGTGTATATATTGGCTTAGTGGTACAGCGAATAAGGTGCAAGTTTTGAGTACTTGTCTGTGACTTTTTTTTCTCCTCGTCTTCTAATAGTAATTGCCCAACTTTCAAAACTCTTCTCACAGATATCCTGCATCCAAAAATTATAAGGGTATTTAAAAAATTTTCATTCAATAAATAATAAATTACATATACATTAATAGAATAATAAATAAAAGTTTAGTGATATCATTTGATCTGATTTTTTTGAAATGATGAAAGAGAATTTCAGAATAGACTCTTTTCCATATTTCATTCATGAGCCAGAATTCTAGCCATGTGATTATTTCATATTCAACTAAGAGTTAATATACTAATCTTCCCTAGTCACTTAATACACAATATATACAACTTATCATTAATGTCCTTGAAAAAGGACACACTATCTTTGAATTTCTATAGATTTACAGCAGAAAAGAGGACTACTGGTTAACAAGGATGAAAACAAAATAGCTTTACACATGGTTTTGTAAGTATTTACAGAGAAGCAAAGCAATGGTAATGAGGTGCGTTGAGAGATACAAACACTTTATGTAGAAACTAAATATAACGTATGTATTATGTGGGGCAACATCTATTTTAGTACTTAGAGAAAAAAAACAACCGAGTTCCTGAGGAGTGAACCTAAGATTAATGAGTTTCTATGAGAAAAGGTTCTCTAAGCAAATAGAATATTACTTAAATTTTCTTCAATAGAGCGAAGAGGGTAGGTCCTAATAAGAAATACCAATGGCAGTTAATATGTACTTTTCCAAATGTAAGAATAAAGCATAAGTGATCAAAGTTGCAATTTTCATAAGGTCAGAAACCAGGAGTCGAAATGATTTTGGCTCTAAAATGAAAGAAGATCTCTTCCAATAAGCTTAGCAATGTTGAGCATGTGTCTGATAGAAAGCTGTAACAGGGAAGAGGAGAGAGAGAGAGAAGAAATTCTATCTGAAGATTACCATTGCCTGATGGTTGTATGTAATAACATATAGCAATATATTATATCAGAAAATAATAATTTCTTACAGATTTTATACAAAAGGTGGAAAGAAGTTGTGATGCTCAGTTTTCTTAAAAACATTGCTAACATAAATAAAGGGTTAAAACAATCCACTGGGAACTTACCACATCATAGTGACCATCCCATTATGAAGAATTTAAAACATTCCTTACTAAGGAAGATGTTTAAATGAAAACAAATACAAAAGAAAATTTTTTAAAATTAGATTTTGCATTTTGAAATCACTTAAACTAGCAGCCTGGCTACTTTTTAAAATCATAATAAATTTCCGTCTACTTGTTTGTAAAAATATTTGAAGTTTACTTAATGAAAAATATATAATCTCTTTTTTAGGTTTAAGGTATTACCAAAGTGATAATCCTTGTTTAAAATTACTGGCATTCTCAACCTCACAGACAGCTTATCACCAGAATTGATTCAATAGAATAAGTGACACATCCTCCATCTACAACAGTACCTATTTACTTAAAAACCTCCTTAAAAAACACTTAGTGGTCAGTGCCTAGATTCAGCTGGACATCAAAGCAATTGCCTATCTCTATGCCACTCTTAGCATTCACAGCAAATATAAAGGATTATTAGAATTACTGTAAAGACCCATGTAAATTGTGGACCTGTGTAATTTACACAGGTGATTTTCAAGATAAAAATTGTTAAAAAAAAGCGGGGGAAAAAGGTTTTCAATTTAGTTGTATTTAGCATATTTTCACTTATTTATGATTAGATCTTATTAAATTTTCATTAAATAAAAGTAATTTCTGTTTAACAGGTATCACATTAAAAGCTTTAAAAATAAAATCGGTTTTGTGGGACAGTTCATGTGTCAGTTCATTTTACTTGCTCAGTATACCTTCCTTCTCCTCCCTTATGAGACGGACAATGGCGGTCTGCTTTAGCCACTCGTTATACCCTCCTCCTCCCTTAATATTAGCGTTCCAATAATTAAAAATAGATAAATGAAAAATTTGATGCTGATTGTGTGTGTTTGCATGCACATAAGTGTATCAGACTGTGTTTAAGTGTTTGTGTGTATGCGTGTAACCTGACCATCAACTGCCATTAATCTTACTCCATTTATGCCGAACCTGAACCTCGAATGTAGAGCACTTCTTTCCTCTTTAAAACATTCAAAAGAATACACATTCCTTAATACTGCTGACTCCACACAACTTTTCATTATTCTTTACTCTTTATTCCCTTCTAAATGATAGCATATTCCACAATAAGTACTGTTTCAAACGAGATATAATAATCTAGCCATCCACCTTTAACATTTCCACTTAAATAACAACAAACTATAGTCAGAACTCTAACATTATTCTATTTAATTATTTCAACTATTTACTCAATGTCTACAAGTGCTGTGAGAGTGTCCGGCAGGCATCAAAAACTGATTATAATAGCAGCTTCAGTAGGGAAGGGCTCAGGAATTTTAACATCTTACTTTCCATATAAGTAGAAAGAGGAATAAATTTGGGAGCTAAATACATAGAATTCTTCAGTAACTATGTTTGGCAAATATTTTCATCATCAATATTTAACATCTGTTTTGCATATTATACAAAAGGCAGTGTTTGTTCCTTTTGTTTTTTCTATATTTTGAAAATTTCTTTCATAAATAAACATATCCCAAAGTTTGGATTTTACTTTTACTTTAAAATAAACAAACACTTTATATTCTAAAAACAACCTGAACTATTTAATTTGAAATATCTACACAACATATTTAGATGATAAATGTCCTTTTCCATTGTGACTTATTGCTGCTATTCACGAAATGAGTTTTACAAAGTTTTAAGTATATTCAGGGCCAAAAATTAAACTTTCAATCAAAATTGATAGCTTCTCAAAATTTCTTGGTTCTTATGAAAGTCAGATGAAAGTTAAAATGCTTTTTTTTTTTTTCAAAAAGAGGCACTTGGATCTATTAGGAATTCTTTATAAAGTTCTGTCTTTTTATGCATATATACTTTTCTTTTTTAACGTGTGTGTGTGCATGTGCATGCATGTGTTTGTATCATCATTTTATGCCTTCTTTGTGTGCTGGTATGGGTTGGACAGGTCATCACAACCTAAGTTAGTTGTTATCCAGAATTAATATCTTCATAGATATAGAAATTCAAGACCAGCAGCCATTGAGAACTATTATATGTTGATGATTTTGCTGTCATAATAGATTCCATTTCAGAGCTAGAAGGGAAATTCTAGATATGGAAGCAAAACTTGGAATCTAAGGGCCTTCAGGTTAACTTAGCAAAGACTAAGGTCCTAGAAAAAAAAAAAAACAGACAGGATTCTACCCTACTCAGGTAGATGGCCCTGTTTGATTTGTAAAAAAAGTGTGGGCAGGAACTCCATACAGTGTACCCAGTGTAAGCTATGGACACACAAGAGGAGCAGTGGATTAATAGGAAGGTTAACAGAGAAGGTAGTGTTTGTATGTGGAAGATGCATAGAATCAGACCCAGGAAATTGATTCTCTCAAATGCCCTGGTGGCTCATTAGAGGCAGTAAATAATTTCTGCTACCTAAGGGAGCGAATTAGTAGTGCAGGAGTATGCGTACAGTGTGGTAGCTAGAATAAGAATAGGATGGAGGAAATTCAGAGAGCTGTTACCTCTATTGGTTATGAAAGGTTTCTCCTTTGAAGTGAAAAGAAGATTGTATGGTGCATGTATACAGACAACGATTCTACATGACAGTGAAACATGGGCCCTGAATGCAGAGAGAGAAGTTAGGCAGAAGAGGAATTAGTTGCTGTGTACTGGTTTGGTCATGAGATGCAGCTGGATGCCGACAGCTCCATAAAGAAATGCCAATCTTTCAAAGTGGATGAACCATGTAGAAGTGGGAGACCCAGGAAGACAAGTACTGAAGAACAGCCTCAGGATGTTGAACTTTTCAGGCAAGATGACAAAGGACCAAGATGCCTGGCAGTACTCAGGACAACCCAGACTCTGCAGTAGAAGTTTTCAGACCAGTACCCTTGGTGGTTAGGATTGACCTGCAAGAGTCCAGTGCCAATGCCATGTACAAGTGCCCTTGCAGTGCCATGTAAAAGCACCCATGCAATACTACATAAAAATGCTGTGCCACATAAAAGTACCCAGCACACTCTGTAGAGTGGTTGGTGTTAAAGCAAACCATGTCAAATCAGACTGGAGCCTGGTGAGCTCTGGTCAAACCGTCCAACCCATGCCATCATGGACAATGGACGTTAAATGATGTTGATGAGATGCATTGAAAGAGATTTCATTTTTGACATGGTTGCTCTTCCTAACACTCATGTTACAGAATGCTCTGAGTGCATCTTATTGTAACACCACTACTAGAAAAGTTGTCACATCCTTGGCAAAACTAAAAGGAACTTCTGAGCCTATGTCATCTGCACTTGTTCACCAACCATTTGCCAAAGTGTACTAGATGCATTTTATCATGACATCAGCACTAATAAGGTTTCCATGTACCTCACATGAGTAAAGAGACTGCTCTACTTTATGTTGTTCATGGCAACATGACCAGCAGGGTGAATAGAAGGTGATGAGAGAAGATGAGATAGGATGAAAGCAATGTGACTATGATGGAAGAAAGAGGGCCAGTGGACTGAGGTGGTGGAAGGGGTGAGGATAAAATGCTAGGAAGAGTCAGCAGTAAAGGCAGTGAGTAATGAGAGAGAGGAAGTGATGGTAATTACATGTATGCTGGTAAGGGAGGGGCAATAACAAGTGACATGAAGGAGAGGGAGTGGTGAACAGTAGTACAAAAAGGGAGAAAGTAGGGTGCACTGGCTAAAAAGAACTGATCTGATACTCTCCCTCATTACACAAGCATGGAGATGGAGGAGAGAGGCAGAGTAACAAAGATGGGGTAGGGGAAGGAATTGAAATATCACTGTCAACCAGCAAAACTTCTAAGTTACTGTCTTCATTTTCCTTGCAAAATTAAATCCCATATTCTCCCTGGGCCTCACGAAGGTGATGACAAGTGACCGAGACCTTTGGAGATTTGCTGTGCTTGAGAAGACCCATCAAGCCAAGTGAGACCATAACCATGGCCTATGCCAGTGCAGCATAACCAGCCCATTTAAGAGTACTCTTCAATTATTGGACGGCTTGTGAAGACCTGTTGAGTCAAGTGAAGTCATTGGCATGGCCAATGACAATACTGCCTGATTGGCAGCGATTATCATCATCATCCATTAAAGTGAAAAGAATTTGCGTTTTACTTGTGTTTGCCTTAAACAATCGTAAATAATACCATTTCATGAGAAACAAACATTAATGATTAATGCTATAAAGTTTAATAAGGGGCTCAAATTTCACCCCCTCACCCAATTTTAGATTTTGAACTTTTCATCCATTTATTTATCTATCTGTCTGTCTATTTATCCCTGTCCGTTTACTCATAAAATATATTTGTCAACTAAATGTGGTGGTCCTATAGAAGACGGTGTTACTGTTGTTTTTAGCCCCAGGAAGACACATCTATCTAATCTCTTTATACACATATCTATATGCTTATTGAATTTAAAATTTTGAAAACGTGGTTTCTTGTATATTCGGAATTTCTGTCATCTAAAACATAGGGGAAAAAATTTCAAACAGGAGGGAGAGTGGTGGTGGGGTTAGAATTTTTTTTTTTTTTTGCATATTTGTAAGCTCTGACATCTAAAATGTAAGAATCCGAAAAAAGATTTTCAAAAGAATGCATTTTTGAAGGATAGATGCGAAACTGCATTAGCCTCACATATATATTGAAATATGTATATTAAAACTGAGATATGTTCATGTTAAAAAATACAGGAAGTTAATGAATGTAAGGAGAAATCTACAAGAGAGACAGCCTAGATACTTCAAACTTTAACAGAGCTTTTTAAAGAATACAAGCATTCCAGCTCTCTTGACAAACAAACATGTGAGGGAAAGGAAAGAGATTCTATGATAAATAAGGTCAGAGTACTTAGGATACACCCATAATACAATTTAATAATGGCAAAACAAGGGAGAAACTTATACTACATTTGAAATGTAAGTGGGTGGAAAAAATATTCAGAATAACAGCCAACTAGAAGTAATCTCTTACCAAAATGAAACTGGAAAAACAATTTCACACTATACATAAAAACAAAATACTTTGAAAAGTCAGAAAGTATTCTAACTTTTCCAAAATTGCCTGCACTGGAATTTTATTAAGAAATATATATATATATATATAAAAAAGAGATAAATGAAAAATAAATAACTTTTTATATTTTTACAAGATAGAGCAGTGGTTTCCAAAGTGGACAGTATTGCCCCATGCGGGGTGGGGGTGGGGGTGGGTTCCAAGGGGCCACTGAAGATGATTGTGGTGATAATGGGGTAGTGATTCATGTAAAAAGAACAAAATAATGGTTAAGTTTTATTTGTGAAATACAGTTGCTTTGAATTTGCTTCAGAAAGAGGTTTACGTTTGTGAGGATTAGTTGGAGTGGGCGTGCTAGGAGTGTAGCCAGGATGTCAAGGGAGGGAATAAGTTGATTACGTTGACCCTAGAGCTTAACTGATACTTATTTTATCAACCCAAAAGGATGAAAGGCAAAATCAACTTCAGTGGAATTTGAACTCAGAATATAAAACTGGATGAAAAACCATTAAGCACTTCGTCTTACATGTTAATGTTTCTGGTAATGTTGTTGTTGAAGATGAAAATCCTTGCTGACTACACCTATATCAAAGGTAATAAATTAAGACTGTATCTCCCAAGAACTTGAATGAAATTTCAAACAAGTAAAATCTAAATCTAAGGCAGCAGCAAAACTAGATATCAGCTATGAAGATATGTCATTACATGAGCAATAATTCTGCAAACTGAATTTTCCAAACATTAAAAAAAAAAAACTGATTCTGGCCCAAATAAACAAACGCAGACTAAACAAGGCAATGGGGCAACAGAAATAGCATTTTCATAAAAGAGACCATTACCATGAAACAGAGAATTATCTAGAATTTCTCTAAAATCATAAATATGATATATGTGGTATATTTGGTGGAACAATAACTTACATTGTGTTAGGATATCCACATTTGGCTCTCACCACCACATACATCTTGAGATACAACATAGCAAAGTTACTCTATGTATGTCTGGCAGCTCAAGTTTGACTTTTAAATGAAAAAGTTCTGTGAGATACATACCAGTCTCCACTTGTCTTAGAAAAGTTACTTTGGAACATTGTATATAGACAAACATGAAAAAGGTGCATAAATAACCAACATAACAAATAACCCACATATTGCCCAGAAGTGAATTAAAGGTAGACATGTATCCATCATTCTGTTGGCAATTGATACAAACGGAATGATATACAACCACATCAGTAAAAATAAACATAAGGACAGACAATACAGCAACAGATATTTCAGAAAATAGTAATACCAGGATTTGTAAATCTTAAAGTTTTCCCACAAAGTATTTGTTAATCTTGAAGATTTCTATACATAAGTTTCCAAAATATACCTGTCTTTTCAATATAAGGGAAACTTGATACTTTTATCTCTCAAACCATAAATAATAGGTAATAATAATGATGATGGGGATGGGGGTGGGTGTTTTTTCCCCACATTAATAGAAGGCCACAGATTTGTATGGAAGAAATGAAAAGTGAAGTTGTGTAATACTGAGTAACAAATTCAGAAGAATTGGAAGGACATAGCAAATATCTTAGGAAAATAAACAAAACAGAAATAGAAAAACCAGAGTCTCAATAGAGACAAAGAGGTTGATTAGTTACGCTAACATTAGCGGTTTCATCGTAATATTCTGTCAGAGATTAAAGCCATAACAGACCTATAAAGAAAGATGTGCAGAAAATATGAAAGAATAACTGACCATCTTATGTTCAGACATCACGTTCTACCAACAACAGAATATATCAACTAACAACAAAGTATCAGCATTTCTGCATTGAAACATTTTCAGAAACATAAGATAAAATCAACAGAGAAATGGTACAAACACCAAACACCCAGCCACTGAAAATGAAAAGGTCACTCTCTCATAGAATACACAAATATCGAAGCAGATAAAGCAATTGATGCCAAGAAGTGAAATATTGTTATGGAAAATGAAAAGAAAAAGAAAGATTTTTATTGACATGGCCTTATGATTAACAAGAAACAACTGTGTGTGAAAACACACCTACTAGAAACTGAAATGAGAAAATATGTGAATATAATGAGATAATTACTACCATTGGTTATATGCATATTAGAACTAGAGAGAGAGAGAGAGAGAGAGAGAAAGATAGAGAGAGAGAGAGAAAGAGAGAGAAAAAGAGAGAGAGAGAGAGAAAGAGAGATTTCAAAGGGTAATAAATGGAAACATATACTTTTAACACTACAACATGTTTATATTAGATTTTGCATTTAGTAGAAACAATATAGTTAATAACAACAGCAACAATTGTTTCTAATTTAAGAATGAAGCCAGCAATTTTAGGAGGAGATCAGTTGATTGTATGAGTATTAGGTACTTGACTGGTTCCTTATTTTATCAATGCTGGAGGGATGAAAGGGAAAGATAAGATATAATTGAATATAGTGACAGCAGTATATGACAACATACTTTGTCAAATAATAATAAATAATAATAATAACAATAATAACAATATCGAAAATTACCTTAGGAATGAGAACCCAGGTTCGAAATTTCCCCAAGACACCTGATGAAGGCTGGAGAATATATCAGCCGAAATGTTGTGTCAACAACAAACAAGATGGAGACAAATATTCGTCAAATGTAAGTAATGTATATTTTATCAAATTCAGAAAAATGAAAGCCCTAGCCAACGCCAGAGATTCAAACTCAGAACATAATGGTTCATAGCTAAATACACAAGGTATTTTGGTTGACAATGTAACTTTGGAGAGGCAAAAACAAATTTGCCACTAAGGAGATAAACTATGTGAAAGACTAAAAAAAACAAAAAAAAGAAAACAGGATTATCAGTTCAAAGAAATAAACATCTACCACAAATTATTTAAATATTTGTGAAATGCATTCAAATTAATGAAAATTAACTTATTTAGATGAGACTAAAGAATCATCTAAAAGCAATTTTGTTGGAAATAGAAGGGAAATGCTAACATTCACTGTTGTTAACAGGTGGTACAAATAACAAAAATTATTCTAAGCAAAAAGAAAAAATAGAATTTAAGTAATTTAATCTTGTCTAAAATTAGAGAATACAATAATAAGGTAACCACTTGTTTATCATCAGATATTGGTGCCATATTCTTAACTAATCAAAGAATGACTCATGCAAAACACACACAAATTAAAACTCTTGCAGGCAACTGTGTATCTTCATACAATTGCAGAGAGTTAATAATCATTGATTTTCTAGTTGTTATAATTTGTAACTGTAAATCCCTTTCATAAATGAATCTGTTATGTATCGTGTTTTCAAATATATCATATTTTCTACCTTGTTTTAGAGAGAATCTAAAAAGAGAATAAAACTTTGTTTTCATAAAATGATTCAAGAGAAGAAACACGGTCATTTACTGAGGTGTATCTAAACTAATGAAATATTCATTATTTACATAACAACCCTATTGTTTACAATAGTGAATTGTAACTTCCCAACTCTATACAGCCAGATATATTGGATCTCTATGAGTCAAATGTCTCAATCAGAAACACCACAGCAATATAATTAACTGAAAAACATCAACATTTCCACACCCTAGCTGTAATTAACAACACTGAAAAAAAAAAATTCAAAACCCATTAATAGATTAGTAATAATTTATAACCTAATTCTCCATAATTTTGTCATCTTTGGGGTGTCCTTTTCGAAAGCTATTTTACTCTGTCTAGTCTTGTTGTTAACTTTCTAGTTCAAGATAAGGAAGGCAGCACCTAGAATAATTAGATTGATGAAGAATATTTCCTTCCAACATCTATCATTCAGAATACTTCAAATACTCAGTGTGTTTCTGTATGTCTTTCTTTCAACATAGAGACAACGCAATGCAACATAGCTTCAAAAACACACACAAAAAAAAAGAAGAAAAATCGCTATATAACAATATAGTTATTTTTGTGTTGTGTGTGTCTGTATGTTTCTGTGTCTCTCTCAACATAGACACAATGCAACACACTTCAAGAAAAAGAATTTCACAATAATGACTGGCTGTTGTTGAGAGAGAGAGAGAGAGAGAGAGAGAGAGAGAGAGAGAGAG
>NC_068998.1:55448504-55450255 GCF_001194135.2 Octopus bimaculoides
GAAAGAGAGAGAGAGAAAGAGAGAGAGTATGTGAAAGATGAAATTAAAATTTGTTTCAAGAAAAAAGAACAGGCTGTTGTGACAGTTGTCACCATAGTAACTAATGATACTGTCACTATATACCAGTTTAGTATTAAAAGAAGGTACATGCATGATTAACGACTATTTTTACTGAGAGTGTAGTAATGGATAGAGACCTAGTAATAACTAAACACAAATATTAGTTGCTTAGAGTCATTTTGACACAAATTACACATTAGTCATTTGCAATGAGGGCAAAAACATGTTGAACAACTTAATCATAAATGTCATAAAATCCATAAGTATAAAAAAACCATATGAATATTTTATATCTCCTATCAAGTACATGGTAAACCAATAATTTTTCCTGAAGATGAGACCATCAGTTCTTCAATTACATATGCCCGAACCCAGTTGAAATATCAGTGTTCTGAGATAGAAGATATTGACTATTCACTGATAATCAATATTGTTATCTGAGAAAGTAGGCTTATATAAGTGCTTAAAAGCTACAGAAAATTTAGCATACATACATCTTTACGGTTCAATGTCAGTTTGACCAGTCACCTGACAAACCTTTCCATAAAGTTGATGGAATATTAGTTGGCTCTGTATGTACTTAGAGTGAATGCACACATTCTTAGGACAGAATAGGTTTGCGGAAAAGTGTTTACATATTTTATTGTATTTATGGAGCAAAATGCTTGTTTAAACTAGTTGCTTTTTTGTCATATCCAAGTACTTCATTATGAAATGTTATATATTTTTGAATGAGATCAGCAATTCTGAAATCTTTTAAACTTTGTGCTTCATTCACAATCAAACAAAAAAATTACTGGTACACTTTGTGTAGAAGATTTTTTAAAATTATCATCTAAGGTTAAAAATACAGAAAAAAAAAAAAAAAAACAAACTATTGTCTAGCTTGCTTCATTAATCATACTTGTGTATAGCAAAATTATAAATAACATAGTTTTCAAAACATTCAAGTATTTATATAGATTTTCTTAAGCTATAAATTGTCTTTTTCGAGTCCCAAGCACACCACTTCAGAACCACTGCCATAGATAATGTATAATAAAAATAAATAACAAACACGTCACCTTAGATATCTACATTGTTAACTTCAGAAATTCACAAAGATATCAACATTCATACTGAATGTGCAATACAAGAATATTAAAGGAAGGCATATGTTCTATCCTTAAGGGAGGTAGCAGAGGAGACAGGGCAGATGCTAAAAGCTACAAACATACATGTCCCTCTAACTTCCTATATCAGCAAAGTCATGGAACAGATTGTCAGGAGGAAACTGATTGTGTTCCCTGAAGATAATGACTTGCTCCCTGACACCCAGCATGACTTCCTTACACAGCTTGTGCAACATCATGACTGGGTGTTGAAACAATGAATTGCTCAAATGTGGATGTGATGTATCTCGATTTTGCAAAGGTTTTTGATAAGATTGATCGTGGGATGATATGTCACAAGTAATGGGGACTCAGCATAGTTGGAAAACTGGGAGAATGGTTGCATGACTTCTTAAAAGACAGAAGCCAGGCTGTGACAGCCAATGGAGCCCTCTCCAAGGAGACTGTAATAGCAAGTAGAGTGCTTCAAGGAAGTGTATTGGAGCCACTGTTGTTTACAGTGGCTCTTTCAGACATGCCATCAGTTACACAGACAACCACACTTACTGTGGTAGCCAGATATATATATATATATATATA
>NC_068998.1:55450355-55462203 GCF_001194135.2 Octopus bimaculoides
TATATATCATCATTGTTTAATGCCCGTTTTTCATGCTGACATGGGTTGGACAGTTTGACTGAGGTTTGAAGAGCGAGTGGTTGCACCAGGCTCCAATCTGATCTGGCAATGCTTGTACACCTGGAGGCCCAAAACTTGAAAGGTGCCTTTTATGTGTCACCAGCACAGGTGCCAGTTACATGACACCAGCACCAGCCATGACTACAATTTCACTTGGCTTGACATACATACATACATACATACATATATATATATATATATATATGTATATGTATATATATATATATATACATATATATATATATATATATATATATATATATATATATATATATATATATATATACACAGACACACACAAATACATATATACTTATACACAAATACGTATATACACATGCATTTACACATATATACATACACACACACACTGTCTACTATTGACGATTTCTCAGCTGACCCTGCTCCTACACATGGATTGTTTTGACATGGAAGAAATATTGACATTATTTTGCTTTCACACAGTTGAAATACTATCCATGTTTATGAGCAAGAAGTAAGTTTCATCAGGTTTTTCAAGGTACATATAAATCTGAAGTTTCGAATTTGTATCTAATGTCACACAGCATAAAAGACTTCACTCTCTCCCACCTACCAATTATTCAGAATTCTTCATCCAAAATAGATCAGTTAATATCTTTCTATTTATCCATCATTTCCCTACTTCCAGCATAACAGATTACTTTTAAATTGTTTATTTGTTCCTCTTAGAACTGACTTAACAATATTCAGTGTCCATCTACACATAGTACTACCGCATGGGAGAAATATATACGTAAAAAAAAAGAAAGAAAAATAAGAAAAGAAAAAACACATTTAAACTTAAGAAGAAATGATATTACTATGCAGCTATTGCAAACTTGTATAAACTGAAATGAAGACAGATAGGCAAGTTGCGTAAATACATCAACACTAACAAACTACACAAAAACAATAATGTAGTTTTGTATGAAAGGTATTATCTGGGTTGTTTAATAAACACTGCTTGATAGTGAATTGTTCTTCACAAAATGAGAAAGGTTATCTATACATTCAAAGGTATTCCAAAATTATTAACTGTCATGGCATTTCTGCAACTATTAATATCTTTTAGAAATATCATATCACAGGCCTATACAGATGGAAAAAAAGGTGTAGACATAAATGAAATCAGAGAGGTCTAAATTAAGAAAACAATGAGATATCAAATTGCTTTGGTTGTATGTAAGTAAGGTTTCATTTCACCATTTTACAAACAATGGTATTGTTTTATATTGAAAGTGTTTCAAACAATATAACTAAGAGGGAAACATCTCTGGGGTGTGTTCTGCATATCAAATACAAATATAATAGAATCATACTAAAGACACGACTCAATTCATTTACAGTCCAAAAATGGATTGGGTCTGGTCCAAAAACTTCAATAAACTCAGATTATTGGACTTATCTCTCTTGGTTATTGTCTTCAGATTTTAAATACTTCAATAAGTAGTTTTTGTTTACTAATTACTTGGATATCCTAGTGCCAAAATTTAGCAAGAATATTGCAGACATGAGACCCAACCATATTTCTATAACATAGATGCCTTCCTTATATTATGACTACTTCATCTAGATTCAATATTCAAGTTAATGTTTAAGGTTCTACAAGAAGCAATCAAATGTTCAATAACAGTGAGTCACAAGTCATGTGACCTGTAAGAAAAAGCAAATCTCTCTCAAGCCACACTCAAGTATTAAAAAAAGAACACATTCAATAATGTAGGCTGGAGTAGAGTCTCTCTGAAAAAAGAAAAAGACAGAAGGGTCATGGCTGGAATGCATTTGATCGTAGGTCTTAAATTGGGGCTGACTTGAACCTAAACAACAACAGCAACAACTAAGCAATTAAAACCCACTGCTATAAAGGGACTGATACGATTTGTAAATCAATAAAAATATAATCCATATAAATATATTTAACATCACTCCTTGACCACTGGGTGCCTTTAACGGGGCAGTCCACTCTGTTGCAAGCAAAAGGGCAGTGTCCATGAAAAAAGTCATGAGCACTGCCCTTCTTCTTGCCTAAACGATTATAAAGAATTAATTGGATTTCACATTTTTTGACAAAATAGTTTTACTTTGTCATCATCATCATTTAACGTCCGCTTTCCATGCTGGCATGGGTTGGACGGTTTGACTGAGGACTGGCGAGCCAGTGGCTGCACCAGGCTCCAATCTGATCTGGCAGAGTTTCTACAGCTGGATACCCTTCCTAATGCCAACCACTCTGAGAGTGTAGTGGGTGCTTTTACATGTCACTGGCACGAGGGCCAGTCAGGCAGTACTGGCAACGGCCATGCTCAAAATGGTGTTTTTTACGTGCCACCTGCACAAGACCCAGTCCAGCAGCACTGGCAATGACCTTGTTCGAATGTTGTCTTTCACGTGCTACCAGCACAAGTGCCAGTAAAGTAACGCTGGTAAATGATCACAAATGAATGGTCCTTTTTAAGTGTCACCGGCACGGGAACCAGTCATGTGGTGCTGTCATCAAATTTGATTTCGATTTCACATACCTCAACAGGTCTTCGCAAGCAGAGTTTAGTGTCCAATGAAGGAAAGGTAAGCATAAGTGGGCTTGTTACACCATTGGTATAGACCACAGGTTATGGTCTCACTTGGCTTGCCTGGTCTTCTCACGCACAGCATATTTCCAAAGGTTTCGGTCACTAGTCATTGCTTCGGTGAGGCCTAATGTTCAAAGGTCATGCTTCACCACCTCATCTCAGGTCTTCCTGGGTCTACTTCTTCCACAGGTTCCCTCAACCACTAAGGTGCGACACTTTTTCACACAGCTATCGTCATCCATTCTCGCCACATGACCATACCAGTGCAGTCGTCTCTCTTGCACACCACATCTGATGCTTCTTAGGTCTCACTTTTCCCTCAAGGCACTTACACTCTGTCGAGTATGCACGCTGACATTACACATCCAGCGGAGCATACTGGCTTCATTCCTTGGGAGCTTATGCATGTCCTCAGTAGTCATGGCCCATGTTTCACTGCCATGTAGCATGGTTGTTCGTACACATGCGCCATACAGTCTACTCTGAGTGAGAGGTCCTTTGTCGCCAGAGCCCTCTGACCTTTGCCCAGGCTTTTCTTATTCTAGCAGCTGCACTCTCAGAGCACCCTCCCCGGCTACTGACTTGGTCTCCTAGGTAATGGAAGCTATCAATTACTTCTAGTTTTTCTCCTTGGAATGTGGCAAAAGTTGTTCTCTGCACATTTTCAGTGTTTATTGCTCCTGAGCATCTGCCGCATACAAAAACTATCTTCCCAGTTAGCCTTCCTTTGATATTACTGCACCTCTTATGTGTCCATAGCTTACACAGATCAAGCAGGGCCATCTACCTGAAGGGATTTGTCGATCAGCTCATATTGTTGAGGTTCTTGTTGAAGATGTCAAAATGCTCCAACAGGTGGTGTGTTGTGTTTCAACTTCCTACTTCAGTCTACACAACTCAAATGAGTCAAAAAGGCAATGGTTTGAGGAGTGGACAGCTAGAAATAGTAATCAAATTGAATTTGTTTGAATATGAATTTTCCTAAATCTCAATCCCACTTTTCCACTTAAGAAACAAAAAGAAAAGTATTTTCAGGTGATTTATCGCTACTACATCTTTTGTATGCACGACAGACATGTATAACTATATCTTATTTGCATTAGTAATTACATTCTCATCCTGGCATTTAAAATTTTCGGAAAGTGAAACAACTAATGTTTTCAAATGCAAGCGAAATATATATATATATATATATATATATATATATATATATATACATACACTTAAAATGCAACGGAATATATTTACATAGGAGAAAAAATAGGGGGGTGGGGTTGGAGTTGTAATTAGCCTAATCTTAACCTGCTTCGAACTGAAAAAATAATTTCAATTTTCTAGTTTAAAAAAAAAATTGCTGATTTTGAATGCCTAGTGTTCAAAATAGAAACCTGAAGGATCAAATCAGCACCATTCCTCAATCGGTGGACACAACCAAATCCACTCACAAAGGCTTTGGTCGGTCCGATGCTAGAGCAGGAGACACTTGCCCAAGGTGCCATCTCATTAAATCTTCCTCAAGACAAGCCCTACTGTCTTTAAAAAAAAGGAAGACCATATTCGATGATGTGTGTCTGCAGAAAAGACGAATTAGTCACGACTTGAATGACTTTGACCTGCAACTAAACAACGATTGTACGTCAGTGTGCAGAGCAGAATCGTGAGCGAGGTGGCGGCAAGGAGTTGGACTAACAGCATGCTGTTGCAGGTTTGTTCGATCAGTACCGACTAGGTTTAAACAACAGATAGTCGATCTATATTAATAAAAGTTGTATGAGAAAAGACATTGAGCAAATGAATGATTAAGGAGCATCTACCTTGGCGATACTGAGCGAGTGAGGAGGCATTATGTTAGAATGGGAAATGCTTTCTTCCAAAGTATAAAGAACATACAAGCAGTTTCTTTGTATATTATACGTAAATTTATACAATGTAACAAGTAGGCATAATTCTTGCCCCAAAGATCTTTGGAGGTTATTTTAATTGCAATTTTGTAAAAAGGAATAAATAAACCCAGAAAATTCAGTTTTAGTCTTTAAACTTAGGAATGCACACAAACGGGAGTTGAGTTAACCAAAGGAAGCGCCTAATTGATTACTTGTTGATAAATTCTGGGCAGAATAAGGGATTTAAAACACAGCTTTATATCACTGTATTTATTAGCAATATTTTGTTTATCTAGAATAAAATAAAAAAACAAAACATTAATACTAAATTAGGCCTATTCCCGTTTTATCTGTTATCTGAAGACAGGCTGCTGGGATAAAGGTGTGTAAAGTTCAATATATTTGGTTTTGTCACTGTCAGATAAGAGAATGATACTAACACCTTTATATATATTCGATAAGTGAGATGCTAGCCTCAAATTAACTAAATGTTTATCGCAATGCACAACATGAAAGAATAAGCTTCTAATAGAAGAACGAAGAACCTGTAAAGCCCTTATAATGAAGGAATAAAATACAAAATATATTCAAAGGATAAACCATAATGCTTGGGGTTATATATATATATAAAAGAAGGCATTACCATATACAACATATAATCGTTAATAGCATAGACATGTCTAATGTATATTATGATGATACAGCGCGATGTATAATTGAGGGAGTGTACATGCCTCTATTTTGTTTGTTTATAGATTTTTAAAAATACAGTTTATATTTGTAAAAACTGATTTTCGTGATGAAAAAGAATTTATAAATTGTATAAGTTTATGCATAACCGTGTACACCAGACTATATAGCTCTATATTAACATTCTAATCATATCTAACATAGTTTTATCATATACGTTAAGATAAATAACAATTTTATCATATATAATATATAGTCGTTGTGACAACATATATAATATACCATATTTTAATCATATAAAACTCCTTTCTTTATCACTCGTTCCATAATAAAAGAGTAGAGGAAAAGAAAATTAGAGGAAGCTGAACGAAGAGGAGTGGAAATGTATAAAATAGAGATGTAGGATTCGATAAACGATGATTTCAAAAATAAGACAATTGAAAATAAAAATGACATTTTAAAATAATGAGTCAGCGGTCGGTAAAGAAGAAGACCCATAAATAAATTCAGGGGACAATTTAAAGAAGTACAAAATTATTAAAGTTCTTTTGTATGCTAAGAGCCAAAATATTCTTACCCCTCAAGGAAATATAAAGCATTTTTTTTTAGAAATTAATGAAAGCAATTAAAGTCTCCCAACATTAAACGAGGACGAAGAGAGAGATTTTTATCGAAATGACTGGGGACGAAGCAACTGGAGAGGAGTATAATTTATTGGGATATAATAGTATCAGGGATATTTCTATGTGTAGGCATTACTGGCGTGTCAAGTGAGAGAAGGAAGAAAGAGAAATGATTACAAACCGACATGAGGTTCTGTTGTGTAAGTAAAATGGTGATGGGAAGGGGGGGGGCAGACCAGACGACAGAGACACACAGAATATGTTGAGAGCTAAATAAATAAACAGAAATTATTGAGACGGGATTGAACAAATGTCATTCACGTATCTTACCAATCTGTTTTTGATGGTTCTAATGATAAAAATGGTTTATAAAAACGAATTCTTTTACCTGTTACTTGTAAAGGTTTCCGTGAATGCCTCGGCGTTTTTTTTTCTTGGTCCCCAACCCGGTACAAGGATGAGTAATCACTATGCGACAAGTGATTGGATAAATTAAAAATGCGAGTTAAAATGCTTTTAAAACATTAAATATAAAATCATAATTGTTTATATAATTTTTAATAACCAATAATAGAATTTTACTTGAAATGATGTTATTTAGTATTTTCTGCTCATACTGACAATACCACTGGAGTCGTAATGTCTCGTGTTGATTGTAATATGTCGTGTCTCTTCCTCTTGTAGTTGTCTTTATTTACTTAATACATTACGCTGTATTAAATTATTGTGGAATAGACTGGTCTCTTTCTACCTTATTTTCTTTGCAGTAATTTTATCTCCTTATGTCAACATTTCCACGATGGGTCTATTTTTATCGAGTCTACAAGAATGAGCCACTATTTAAAACATTGAATTAACAATCATTCAACTGTCTTCTCCCGCCTCGAATGAAGAGAGAAATAGTCTTGTAATAAAGCAGCTTTTTTTTTTTTTTGCTTAATATCAACGGTTTTATATTAATTTAACGTTAACATCCTTAAAATCAACATTAATGGTAATAAATGTAGCAAAAACTTTTCAACTTAAAGATATTCCTCCCCAACCCAAATTCTCTGGAGAATTCTGAAATTTTCCCCAGTTTCAGAAATGCGACATTAACAAGATTTGCTGTGGATAATAATTAAATGTCTTCGGTAAAAGAAACAAACAAAAGAGTAAAGATAAAATATGAGGCGATGAATTATCAATAGAAATCCTGTCTGAACTTTTATTTTTTATGTTCCCTAAAACAAAGACATTGTCGATATACTGCGGGGCCAGCTCGTTTCAGAAAAATTGGGAATCGGTCAAAACTAATTGCTGTTAACAAGTTCCAAAAATTGGAGTTTAGTGTGTTTTTGTGGGAAGAAGGGAGTGAAGGTATTCCACAATCGAAGAGATAATATGGAAGACCTGTGCGTGATGCTAGTTGCAAAAACTGAAAATCAGGACAGGAGACGAGGTCAGATGTGGGTATATCCGGTAGTTTTAAGGAGAGGACAAACGAAAGAAGGTTAAATTCGTGATGGGAGTAAAAGCAGACAACAATCGGGTTTATATTATAATTGTCCGAGAGAGTAGGCAAATAAATAGCTTTCTTCTGCATTCTGTTTAAGACGTCAATAACCAAAGGCTTTCTAGCGCGATTCTAAAACATGTCAACAGTCTTCTTATTCTAGTCTGAGTATATAATAGCACTAAAACGAAGGCATGATTTCTTTAATATTGTTTTGGCAGTGTAAAGAATTTCTTACTTAAACATGTGAAAAGAATCCACGAAGATGGAAAAAGGGTATATATTGTAGTTCTCTCCCTATTCTGCAAACGAGGGTAGAACAAAAGTGCCATAGTGTGAAAGTGGACAAAAGCCCCACGGTTGTATTTTTCGTTTTTTTTTTTTTTCAACTTTTACTTGTTTCAGTCATTAGACTGGCCGTGCTGGAGCACCGCCTTGAAGGATTTTTAGTTAAACATATTCACATCAGAATTTTCTTTTATTTTTACTTGTTGCAGTTATTAGACTGCGGCCATGCTGGGGCACCACCTTGAACAAATTTTAGTCGCAGAAAAATGAGCATTTTAAAATTTTAATTCAAAGTCGTTTGTTTTTTTTCTCTCAGCACTTATAAATTAATGAGAATGAACCGACGTTTTGAACTTTCTCCGGCCGTTGAAGGCCTTTAAGAATTAAGGGGCCGAAGGCTAGTCATTCAGACGTACTCCTTTACGTTTTTTATGTTTCTAAACATTTCTTGAAGTAAATGTTTTCCCTTTTGTTAGAATTCAGACACTATGTACATTGACTAGAGTCTTGTGTTCTGTTATTCTACTTATCTATTTTCGATTGAATATATTTTGTTTATTTAAAAATTGGTATTTTTTGTTTTTTTTTACAATTGCAATTTCTGTTTTTGTTGACGTGAAATTATAAAAATTCTGTTTTTTTTTTTAAAGATTTGGCTGTTATTTCTAGTATGTGGAGAGGCTGAACTTCATGTGCTGGTTGAAGATTCTGGGGTTGATGCATTCGACTAAAAATTCCTCACGGTGGTGCCCCAGTATGGCCACAGTCCACTGACTGCAACAATTAAAAAGAAAAAAAAAACGAAAAAATAGCAGCAAAATATAGCTGAGCATAAACCCCCAAAAAGTGTAAAGACTACCTGCATAAAAAACGATGTAAAGGAAATGCTGATCAATGTGAATAACTGGGAAGAAGCAGCTTTGATAAGGGCTGAGTGAACGAAGTGTATGAAGGGAAGTTGTAAAACTTTTGAAGAGGGCTGCCTTGAACACAAAAGCCTAAAGCATTGGCTTTGAAGAGCCTGTCATCAGAACCTTAATGTGAACATGAAGTGTTGGAGGTGTGTAACATGTGGCCATGTGTTCCTTTCTAAGGTTGGATATGTCGATCATCTGAAGTCCCATGAAAGATCAACTGTATGCAATGTTCTCCTTCCTAGAACTGATGATTTGACTTGTGTAGTGTGTAAAAAAGGGGCTTGTAAGTCAATTTTAAATCAAAAGAGACATGTGGCAGTTTACAGGAATCATATCTCACAAAGTGATCCAATCAGTCCAGTAGGAGTTATAACTTTTGTCTGTCATCTGTGCTTCAAACCATGCAGATCTGCAGTGAGACTGACTTGTCCTCTGAGAGGTCATAGATGGAATATCAGAAATGCTATTGACAAAGAGGAAGCTCAAAGAAACAGTAATCATCTGTGAAGGTGAAGCATCCATCATGAATGTATGGATGGATAGATGCAAGCATGCATGAATGCATATATATGATGAGCTACCATACAGTTTCCATCTTCCAGATTGGTCTAGTTGAAGCTGTTGTAGAATATACTTGCCCAAAGTACCAAGCAGTGTGACTGAACCTGGAATCACATGGTTATGAATCAAATTCTGAACCACTCAACTTGTTCTTGAGAATTTCAGTGTTAGCAACTGTATTGTCTTCAACTATGTCAAGTATAGGGTTACCTGTCCGTGGTCTACATTACTTGCAAGACAAATATCTTTTATCTTGGAGAGGGGGCATTGGAGAAAGTGATCATGTGTCAGATGATGAAAGGTTATAGTGAGAGAGAGAGAGAGAAACAGGTGTTTTGCTGTCGAGGAGGTACAAGGTTACCTGTCCGGAGAGAGAGATTAGGAATGAGGACAGAAATAGGTGTGCTGCTGTAAAGGAGATACATGGTTACCCAACGTGAGGGAAGGGCAGAAGGAAGTTTTGGTTTTTGTTTTTATACAGGAGCATCTCAGTCAGTGAATCCTTTTCTCACATCACCCTCTCCCAACTTCCCCACTTCCCAATATCACTTTTCTCTCTTGCTATCCAGAACCATCTCACATTGTTAGTCATCATTCATACATTAATATTGTTCTCCACACCCACATGTTATAATGTTCTTCCCATCACTCCTGGCCCAACAAATTATCTTTTCTCATACCTTACACCTGACTATCTATTTACTCTGCTTTCACACCCTGCCCAAATACATCATCTCTCTTCTTCCCCTATAAATGGTATCATTAATACTACCAGGTCACTAGCATCCCTCTCACTTTCCCAACTCGTGCATCTCCTCCCTTCAGTTTTTCCAAGGCTTTACAAATGTTGCTTTCCTTACTCTCCCCCATTTCCCCCATCTCTTTCCTCCTACACTCTTCCAAACTCTCACCCACTCTTACTCACATCGTGCCTTGAGGTGTCACCTGGACACCCGACCACCCCTGTCTGTCTCATTGGAGATACCACTAAGTCATTCTCACTCTCTCTCCTAAATGTAAGTAGCCATGGAGCTCCTCTACAACAAGAACCTGTTCAACCTCCTACCCTCATACCTTAACCCCCATCTAACATAAGGACACAGCATTCTCCTTCCTCCTCAGGTTTGTAAATTTGTGAGCTGCATAGTAAGCTTCATAGTGTTGGTAATAAAATGCAACCGGTACAAACTGTAAAGTGGTTGGCATTAGGAAGAGCAAGCCAAAGCAGACAATGGAGCTTGATGCATTCCTTGCTCTCATCAGAACCTTACCAAGCCCTCTAACCCATGCTAGTATGGAATATGGACGTTAACTGTTGATGGTACTTTTATATTGCCAGATAGTATATTACTGCAGTATTTTGCCAATAATAATGATAAACACATGCACTGGTTTAACACCATAGGATTTTGACAAACAGCTTATTGATTGTTTAACTAATGCATGAAGTAAATAAGCAATCGATTAATTGATTAGTTAGCTAGTTAAATAATTACTATCAATAAAGAAGAAGTAGTATTCTTTTCTACTTTAGGCACAAGCCCTGGAATTTTGGGGGAGGGGGGGCAGTCGATAAGATTGACCCTAGTTTGCAACTGGTACTTAATTTATTGACCTCAAAAGGAAGAAAGGCTAAGTCAACCTTGACAGAATAAAGAAGTAGTATTGAATGAATGAAACAAGTAAAAGAATAAAAGAATAGTGTATCTAGGACTGCATTAACCAATATGTCCTAAAAATACCCCGTAAGGTGTGATTTTGGAGAGATATGCTTTACTGCATCCAGCAAGTTTAGTAACTGCATAAGCTTGTTCAGATTCTTGCATTTACTTTTGATTAAATCTTAATTATTGTATTACATTTTTGGAAGATTTTAATTAAATTTAAGAATGAATTTTCATTATCAACATTTAAAAAAATTCTAAGAAAAAATAAAACGCAAATTATATATAAAGCACTGATGAAGTTAGTGATGGCGTATTTGATGTAAGTTCAGAAAGGTTTGACGCAATCAATCAGGATTGAAATAATTCTAAAAGATAAGGGAGACAACCCTGAAAATTTTATTTAAAATTGGTTACATATTGAATATGTTAGGAAGTGAGATTGGTTTTTGGAAGGGCCATGACAACTCTAGACAACTCAGTGAAGCATGAGGTAACTGAGACGGTTAAATTTAAGAATGGTTATAACTTTTTCCTTTTCTTACTTGTGATTGAATCCCAACCAGAATTGCAATTAGAGTTGAGATTTGAATCAGAGAAAACAATTTAAAAATCAAAGACATATAAAGTTGAAGCAATATGTAATCTGTTTATGGTTGTCTTCTCATAAAAATAAAATATAATAAAATCTGATTTGTTATTTACATATTTGCATTCATTTACGTGAGCATTGTGTGGTTCACATTCTTGTAGAAAATACTATAGATTTCAACTTTCAGCTGAAATACATAGAGTCAACATGGAATATAATGGCCTAACAAATGACTTGACTAACAATCATCATCATCATCATCATCATCATCATCGTCGTTTAACGTCCGCTTTCCATGCTAGCATGGGTTGGACGATTTGACTGAGGACTGGTGAGACCGGATGGCAACACCAGGCTCCAATCTAATTTGGCAGAGTTTCTACAGCTGGATGCCCTTCCTAACGCCAACCACTCAGAGAGTGTAGTGGGTGCTTTTACGTGTCACCCGCATGAAAACGGCCATGCTCGAAATGGTGTCTTTTAT
>NC_068998.1:55462366-55469919 GCF_001194135.2 Octopus bimaculoides
CTTCTCACGCACAGCACATTTCCAAAGGTCTCGGTCAGTAGTCATCGCCTCGGTGAGGCCCAATGTACGAAGGTCTTGCCTCACCACCTCAGCCCAGGTCTTCCTGGGCCTACCTCTTCCACGGGTTCTCTCAACTGTTAGGGTGTGGCACTTTTTCACGCAGCTATCCTCATCCATTCTCACCACATGTCCATACCAGCGCAATCGTCTCTCTTGCACACCACAATTGATGCTTCTAATGTTCAACTTTTCTCTCAAGATACAACAATTTAAAAGTCATTAATCATTAAAGGAACCTCTACAGAGTCTCTGCACATGCTACAAATAGCAGCCAAAACTTGCTTTGTGACCTTATTTCTGAAACACACTGCCTTGTTGCAATTAATTTGTAGAATAATGAAGAATTTAGAGATAATAGCTTTGTCATTATTAATCTGGTGCTTGAAACAGATCAACATGGAATTTTGATGGAAAATTTTAATTTAGATTACTTAAAAACATATTAGATAATGTAGTCCCAGGTACATTATGCTCTTAAGGAAAAAATATAAATATGATTATGGCTCAATTGGTTTTTGATCAGTGATTGGTTCAAGAGGGATGATACAGGGCTAAACATAATCTACAGAAGATATAATGCAATGATAATCTGGGGGTCTGCATTAGTACCAGCAATTTATCTTTCATCTTTCACTTGTTTCAGTCATTGGACTGCGGTCATGCTGGTGCAAAACTTTGGAAGATTTAGTCAAATAAATTGCCCCAGTACTTATTATTTTGGTCACTATTGCTGAACTGGTAAGTTACAGAAACATAAACAAACCTACACCAGTTGTCAAGTGGCAGTGGGGGCAAACACAAAGACATACACACTCTCCCCCTCTCTCTCTCTCTCTCTCACACACACACACACACACACACATGTGACAGGTTTCCACTCATTTTCCATGAACCAAATCTACTCATAAGGAATTGGTCAGCTGATGGCTATAGTAGAAGACACTTGCCCAAGGTGCCATGCAGTGGGATTGAACTCAGAACCACATTGTTGCAAAGAAAGCATCTTCATCTCCTTAACCACATGGGCATGCCTACGCTAATGAAATAACAAAAAATTTCAAGAACAAAAAACTATAAAAATGGAATGTAAAAAACAGGAATACACACACACACACGCAAGATATCATCTTCCATCATATAATGGAATACACATACATACACATTAACATTCCTACCAGACACTCATATACCAATCCCAAGCAAGAAAACCATAAACTTGAAATTGAATCTGGCACAATCATTAGAATAAATATAGTATTTGTTCAGTTTCTTTACAGTCTGTGTTCAAATCCTGCCAAGGTCACATATGCTTTTCATCTCTTCAACATCAATAAAATAATGTAATAGCCAAGTACTTAGTTTGACAATCCTCTCCCTCCAAATTTTAGTTCTTGTGTCTTTGCTAGAAACTATGACAGCTTACTACATCAAACATGCCATCATATCTACTACCTTTTACGATCTTCCTGGGCATTCCAGAAAATTTATTTCCCTTGTATTTATTGCTCCTACACATCTGCATCAAACAAAGTGTACACTCTCTCTTAATTTTCCAGTGATTCTCCTGCAGCACTTGAGTGTCCATAGTTTGCACTGAGTACACTGTAAAGAATTTCTACCAACACCTTTTCTACATATCAAGCAGGGCCATTTTTCTTATTAGAGTAGCATCCTGTCTGTATTCTTCTTTACTAAAACTTTGGTTTTTTTAAAGTTTAATGTCCTTTGATTCCAGATTTTGCTTCCACACCAACAATTCAGATTCAGCTGTAGGAACAAGGTTATCAGCACAGGGAATTTCCATGGACAGCTGGTCTTAAACTCCTCTGTTATGGCCTGGAAGGACAATGATAAATAACATGAAGCAGAGAGCTAAGTCCAGTAGAACTTCTGCTTACACACTAAATTTGTCACTCTATTCTTTGTTTTTTTTCCTCCACCTTAGCCACTGTGTTCAGGACCCTTCAAAGTTCTCAGCAGAGTGCCAAAGTATTTTGTCCTGGATATAAATGGCAGGAAAGATCTGTCAGCATCAACCTAGAAAAGGCTCAACTCCACCACTTGATGCAATGACACCAGCACATTCTTCAACTGATACTTCCACATATGTTCCAATGATGACAATAAGATCGGATCAGCAGCTACACTGGCCTTCTTCACTTGTACAGTACGTAAAGAAAAAAGAGAATTTTCTGTCAATGTTACACTGACCTATTTATTTTTGTTTTGTTTTTATTTTTCACATTCCTGGTTTTGCAATCTTTTCCAACATAAGCGCTTGTTCAGTACTTCATGTATAAGATAGCATTGTCCATGAAAACATCTTCTCATAGTGCAATTTAACCAACGTCTTCAATCTTGCATTCACCCTTTTCTAATGCTTGCTTCTGTTATATACCTCACATCTGCAATTGTTGCACTATTCTTATCATTTCATTCAATTCAGTGACCAAAGTTTCACTGGCAGGAAAGTCATGTGGCAGGAATGTTCAGCAATTGCCTAATGTGGTCACACACATTCATTATGTCATAGGATGCTCAAATTACCTGCTTTGTTAGTTGACATCACTTCCTGGGCATTCTCCCTTATTTCACACTTGCCCAAGTTTGCATACATAAACGAGCAGGTCCATGTTCAACACTGACTGTTATTGCTTATGTTATCCATCACCAGATATTAGGTGTAGAAGTGATGAACCTGATTTTGAGGCTGACATGAATGAGACGATCAAAACTGCTTAATGCTGTCAAAGAGCTTGCAATGAGGTTGCTTTGTGATTACTGTGAGAAAAGCAAGCTGGATATATTTGCCTTTCTTTTTCACACAGAAGTGGGGCAGCTTTTATGTGGAGATGTTCTTAATGATGTTTGAGAGTTCATAACTGAACTTAAAACCTTCTTTGCAGATAAGTGAAGTAATTCCATTTGATTAGCACGTTTCTCATTATTCAGTTACTATTTTTAGCTACGTCAATGCATTGATCAAAGAACTGCAAGTGAAAAACATCAATGAAGGAATTAAGTTTTGGTGATATCAAAGAAATAATTACAAGGAATCTTCTCAAACTCAAACAATCTGTTTATTTATTTTCTCAAGCTTGATTCACATGTTGTCAGTTGGTTTTAGAAACCTTTCAATGGTAAAATTATTGATGATCCTGAATAGACCAAACAATTAGGAGGGTGAAACACTTGGGGAATTTCAGTACAAGGTGAATCTTTCATTTTTATTTTCTTAACTGTCAAAAGTTCAGAGGTTTTCAAAACTGCACATGTGAAAATACAAACACAATGCTTCCTTTTATCCAGTTTGTGAAAAAGGATTTTCTATTCTTTTGAACTTGAAAACAAAATACAGAAATTGGCTGGACTCTGAAGACAGTATCAAAGTTTCTCTGATATGGGGGTCAAAAAAAAAAAAAAAGTAAGCAACAACTTCATTTTGATCTTATATATATAAAAAAAAATGAGTAAAAAATTTTTTTTCAGAACCTTAGGTCAACATTTTTGACTTATTCTTAATTTCTTGATATCAATGGTATTTAATGTTTTTTAATATAAAATTTTGTACACCATATTAAACAATTTCAAAAGTATTATGTTTTTGTTCACTATGGAATCTTAGTCTTGTGGAGCCGAAGGAAACCTCAGTAATGCTGGGATCCTGATGCAGTTACTGCATGCTACAGTACACAGTGAAATGGTTTGAGAAATAAGCAGATGCAGTGTAGGAGTAAAGACTCTTTTGTCTTGTTGAGAACATGGCAGTCTCTCCCCCCACCCCCACCCAGTGCTTGTAACATGATAAAATGAACCCAGTACAATCTATTACGTGGTTGGCGATAAGAAGGTCATCCAACCTTAGAAACTATGCTAACAATTAAACTTTGTAAGTAGGACATGGTTATCCAACCACTCTAGAAGGAGAGTAGCTCCATATAAAAAAGACTAATTCAGATTGACAATCTGTCCAACCTTTGAAATGCATAAAAATGCTGCTGATGATGCTGCTGCTGCTGCTGCTGAAAAGAATTTCTGATCCTTTCACTACATGGTCAATAGCAATGCTAGAAATAGCAACCGAATCTCACTCAAATTATACCTTACTATCTTAACGAAAAGACAAAAGAATTTATAGGTTCAGTAAGTTGCGTTCTTGTGAGGAGTGAAAAACTTTAATGTTTCAAATGCAGATTCTTTGATAGAATGGTTAAATACTGACTATACTCGAAGTTTCAAACTTTTCCACACCTCACAGCAGTTAAACTTATTGACATTTAGAAACTCTTTTAGGTTCTGCCACCATTATTACCTATGCAGACCTCACTCCATGTCAATTTTCACTGATTCCAGATTTTATCCTTAAAAAAAAAAAAGAGGATACATTTGCAGCAAGAATATTCAGCAATCATCCAATGCCTGGAATGTTGCTCATGTGATCAGTGAATCAGACCAATCACAAATAGGTTCCAGTGATCATAGCAACTTTTGGACGTGCTCCTTTCGGAACCTTTCATTGTTATAAAAATTGGGACACACGTCCACTTGGCAGAGAACATGGTAACAGTGGGAGATGAGGGTTAGGGTTAGGGTTGTGGTGGAAGGCAGGAGGCTGAGGTGTTACAACTGTGGACAGTTGGGACACATAAGGGCCAAGTGCCCCCCCCCCCCGTAGAGGGACCAAAAGAAGATCCAGTGGAGACTGCATCTCTGACAGTCATAACATCAAGAACTGAGAAGGATGGAAGCGAGGAACTTGGAGTACAAAAGGAAAAAATCAATAGAATGGGCAGAGGTGGGCAGGAAGAAGAGGAAAGGAAGAAAGCAGCGAATGAGTGAAGAAGAGCCCCAACTCATTCCCCTCATGCTCCACACCCACTCCCCCTGCAACACCAGCCCTCTCCTTACCCCACCAGACATGAACACAAATGGTGCAAACACGCAAGAGCCACAAGTTCCCAATTCCCCCATACAGGGAGGGGTATCTTGTCAACGTTATCTGCACACATCTTTCAACTTTCTATAGTTCTTCTTCTTCTATCAATATTGCCTTCCTATCCTCCACGTAGACATATGAATGCACTTTCACTCTTACTATTGAGTGTAACGTGATTATTTTTTTCTCTGTTTCAACATTTTTTGGGTACGTTACATAATACCACACTCCTTCTCCTCCTCGTATCTTCTTTCCTTTCTCTTGGACTTTTGGTTCTCTCCTTTCTTCCTCCATAAATAGTCTCTCCATCTCACCTTCATACAGTTGGGTTTCCGACTCTTTCTTTGCTGGTAACTCCACTTACATTTTACTTTCTTTTTCCTTCCAACTGCCCTCCTTCACAGTTTCTTTTCTCACCTCTTCTCTCTTCTTTTTCTGCTTCTCTGGCGGAGAACTCATTCCTCCGCTCCTCCTTCTTTTCTTTTTAACTATAGTGAATCCCTTCTCCATTTCTTTTTTCTGTTGCCTTGTCCTGTACTACTTGGTCCACACTCTCATGTCTCTCCTCCTGTTCTGTTTGTGGCTTTCTTTGGGTGCACCGTGCCTTCATGTAGCCCCTTTCTCCACTTGAGAAACACAATGGCGGCCTACCCTCCGCAGTAACTCTCAGCTTCACATCTGGCCGCACAATCTCATCCACCACACTATTCAAGTCCTCCGTTGTTGCCTGAATCGTTAATTCGATCCCATATCCCCAGCAGTTTACCTTCTGGGTCCTTGTAGCCTTCAGAATCTTCCCGTCTTTCATATTATACGTTATGGCTGTCATCAGTCATTCTTCTTTCAGTTCGGGTGGTACCTTACCCACTCACACCTTGGCCACACGTTTGCCGCAGTACGAAGGCAAGAGCACCCATTCCTCTGTCCTTATTGCCTCTGCGGAGTGCTTTATTGCTTCCTCCTCCGTTGTGAAGCACACCTCCACAGTGACGTATCTCCTCCTCGTAACGTATGTTGTAAATCTTTTCAATTCCTTTATACATTCCTCTATGGCTTCTATCGGCGCAAATCTCTATTTTTCTTGTGGCTGTCTTCATGGTTTTAAATGTTACCGTTCTTTTTAACACGTTGGCCGATAATTCTTCAGGTGGCGTTAGCTTCAGAATATTACTTTCCTTAGTAATTAGTTTTTCACTCTCCTTCATCTTTCTGGGCTCCAATTTTATTTCGCAGACCTCCAACTCCTGCACGTCTACTCCTTTGCTCGTTGCGGCCGCATAACTTGGGCCTGCCTCCGGCGCCTTCTCTATTTTCCCACAATGGGAAACAAAACAACAATTAACGAATTAACAACTTTAGCAACAATTCAAATCAATAACAATGGCAACAATTCAATAAACGTTTCAACATAAACTCACGCAATAACTTCACAGAGACGGGACACCGCTAAGCGTTTCTGCCAGCTCCTCGCCGCCTTTGATAAAATAAATCAATCAACTATTGGTGTCCATCTAATCAACCATATCTTCGCATAACATTTCTAGTCGTGATTCCTTCTAAAAATTATTATTATTATTATTATTATTATTATTATACTAGTAGTAACTACTATCCCTCTTTCCCTATAAGGTTATTATTAAACGGTATTTAAACTAAAAAGGAATTTTTGTTGATCTGTCACCGGTAAAACTGAGAAGGGCTTGTTATGTTATAACACACCTGTAATAATTAATTCTTGAAAAAATTCCAATGCGTCTGTTTGGTATTATTCTACGAGTATGCTTACATTTATTCTTTCATTGTAATTTGTTGTCTTAATTGTTTTCATTTAGAAATATAGCATAATTGATGATCACCTGCACACCTGTTATTAATTTGTGTATAGCTATTCAATGGAATGTCTTTACAGCCACTGCGATTAGGAAAAGTGTGTGTGAGAAAGTCTATCAAAAGTGAAACTATTTGCTCCGCAATTTCCGTTAACGCTATTTTTCTTTAATTTTTTTTTTCAGTTGAATCGTTTATTCTCTCTGTGTTTATGTATATGTAAGTATATTTATGTGCGTATGTATGTGTAACACTTACACATACACACATAGACAAAAAATACATAAATGTCGATAGCGATTACCTGAGTAGCACCCACTCTTGCTCCCACCCTTACATTTTGTATACATCTTTCTCTCTCTCTCTCTCATGCTTTAACGGCACAGAAACCTACATAGTGATATTGTTCTTCATTTCATTCATTTATTTGTATTGTATGTGTGTGTGTTAGAGAGAGAGAGGGTGCGTGAGAGCTCTTGTTACCTTTAATTTCCGCGTAGTCATTTGACAAAATTTTAATCATGAGTTAATTACACTTCCTCATCCGTAATAGGAAAAAGAAGTCGTCTAAATAACATGGGAAACATAAAGGTAACGAATGATTAGAAGTGCTTTATATACACACACACACAGACTATATACACAACCACAATACATATATATATATATCCGAATCAAACTTTTTTGAATTATATATGAAGCTCCCAATAAATATCTCTCTCTCATATAT
>NC_068998.1:55470188-55475113 GCF_001194135.2 Octopus bimaculoides
TGTGTATATAGTCTTTTAATTTTATCTTACGTAAACACGTAATTAATCCTGAAGAGAAATTCGTAATTGGAATACTACGTTCAGACTTCCCTTTGTCATCAAGACTTAACAGCCTGGCCAAAATTAATGATTATCAGTGTGAAAGGAGACGATTTTCAAACATTTATGGATTTTGATACTACTGAACTGCATTAAGCCCGTGTTTATATTTAGTAACATACTGATATCTTTACAAAGCTTGGCGGAATTTGGGACTACAAGCTATCCCTCGAATCCCATACCTGTGGGAAAGAAAAGCGTACTTTTTATTGTTTCTTTGTTTTTAGTATTTATGTTTTTCATATAATGGAACTTACGATTCTGAAAAACAAATATTTTTCTCTCCACATCCGTACTCTTTCCTTTTCGTTGGGGTATGGGGTTTCACGAGAAACTATTCCCAAACTTCTCCAATTGATTTTGGGTTCAATTCTATTACACCTACAGTAACTATTTTCTACCAAATTGTTGTAACTGAAATTTTATCGAGAGCAAACTATAAGAAGTCTTTTGGGTGATGGACTTGATCAACATTAATTACCATCGGCTGGACCTAAGCTGCTTTTAGTAGTGTCCATTTTATTGCAAAACCACACATACCTTCCTCTTTTGACTAAGCTATATCTTTTATTTTTTCCTTGTTTTAGTCATTGAATTGCGGCCATGCTGGGGCGCCACCTTTACGGGTTTCTTTGAACAAATTGACCCCAGTACTTATTTTTTTTAAAGTCTGGTACTTCTGCATTTCTCTTGCTGAATTACTAAGTTTCAGAGCTATAAACAAACCAACACTGGTTGTCAAGTGGTACACATACACACGCACACGCTAGGCTTCTACACAGTTTCTGTTTACCAAATTCACTCACAAGGCATTAGTTGATCTGGGGCTATGGGAGACGACACTTACTCAAGGCACTGCACAGTGGGACTGAACCTGAAACGTTGTGGTTACAAAGGAAGCTTTGTTAACCACACAGCCTTGCCAACACCTCTTTCAGAGTGATGCTTAAAGCTAGCATTTTTTCGTCTTTACACATCAATCTCTTTCAAAACAATTGATTCAACTCTGCCTTTACGTTCAGTTGTATTTGTTGCTGATTAATCAAGGTGACTTCTGATTGAGCACACCTTTGATCACAGGTATTTCTGTGAAGATAGTTGGGTATGATTTAAGGTAGATTTGTCTTGTTATTTATGGAAGATCCATGAGGTTGCATAAATAGCCACTTGAGCCATTCAGCATCTCCTGCTTCCTTCTTCTGTTGATTCTTAAGCCTTAATTCTGGAACCTCAGTATCCTGTGTGAGTTTGAATACTAGTTGTTATTGCTATTGTTTAGCCATGATTAAGCAGACTTTTGATCAATCCAGCCATGCCCATTCTGTCTTTTTTTTTTTTATATCAGCCAATGTATACTCCTTTAAGACAGTGGCATGTTATTTGAGGGAGAATTGGTTGATCTGTCATCTACAGAGCAGTTATCTTATTGATTCAGTTGAATACAGAGATTAATGCTATTGTTTATTGTTTTAACCACATTGGAAATTGTGGGTGGAAAAAAATACTAACCTCTGTAAGAGGGTGATTCAGACAAGGTGAGTTAATACCGGCTGCCTGTTGTTGGTTTCTGGAAGCAGTAATGAGTATGTATGGTTAGATGTCATCATCATCATTTGGCATCTGCTTTTCATGTTGTCATAGGTTAGACAGTTTGACCGGAACTGGTAAGATGGAGAGCTGCATCAAGTTCCAATCTGATTTGGCATCGTTTCTATAACTAGATGCCCTTTTTAACCCAACCACTACAAGAGTCTAATAGGTGCTTTTTATGTACCACTGGCATGGGTGCTTTTTATGTATCACCTGCACAGGTGCCAGTTATGTGACACCAGCATCAGCCACAACAATGATTTCACTCGGCTTGAATCTTCTCAAGCATATTGTCAAAGATCTCAATCACCTCCATGAGACCCAATGCTGGAAGATCATGTTTTACCACCTTGTCCCATGTCTTCCTAGATCTACCTCTTTCACAAGTTCCCTCCACAGTTAGAGATTGGTACTTCTTTTCACAGCTGTCCTTGGCCATATGCGTCACATGATCATACCAGTGCAGTTGTTTCTCTTGCATACCATATCTGATGCTTGTTATGTCCAACTTTCCTCTCAAGATGTTTACGCTCTGTTGTACATGCCCACTGACATTGCACATCCAGCAAAGCATGCTAGCTTCATTTCTTTCAAGCCTATGCATGTCCTCAGTGGTCACAGCCCATGTTTCACTGCCGTGTAGCATGGCTGTTTGCACACAGGCATCATACAACCACTGTTAGTCATTTTTACTATATTGTAATGCTGGGTTGGACTGAAACTGATAATAGTCACTTGTTACCTTGACTATCAACAACTGATTACTTTTTGTCAATGAATGGGAAAATCTATTCTGAATTGTACAGTGGTTCAGAAAAAGCCATGAGGGTTAATGCTCTGACATTTACAAGAATATGTATATCGATATAGATGTATATATTATATTGCTGTAAGAAGTTTGCTTCTCAACCACATAGTTCTAGGTTCAAGTCCCACTGTGTGGCACCATGAGAAAGCATTTTCTACTATAGCCCTGGACTGTCTAAAACCTTGTGAATGGGCTTTTTCCCCCCACCACTGCTTGACAATCGGTGTTGGTTTGTTTCTGTCCCTGTAACTTAACAGTTCTGCAAAAAGTGTGATAGAATATATATACTAGGTACAAACATAAAAAAATACTAGGGTCAATTCATTTGATTACAACCCTTCAGGACAGTGCTCCAGCATGGCTCAGTTCAATGAGAAGAACAAATAAAAAATAAAAACACACACAAAGAGATGCATGCAGGATGTTTGCTAAATAAAATTCGTGCTGAGGGTTATGAGCAATTTAGAAAACTTACTGTTATTAGTATTGATTCAGTTGCCCTGACAACAGAGCTTATCCATGCATTGTTTGGTTTACTTGCTGTCGGTAAGATCTGTTTGGTGTTTAGTAAATGATGTCTGTGGGGAGAGGGATGTTTCTTGGGGACATTTGAAAGAATTACTCCTTCACTTCCATCACACATAGCTTTGAATTAATTGGCAAAGTGATGAGTAAAAAAGAAATCACTATTTTGAAGTAAGATAAAATATCCAAAAACAGTGATGTAGTAGGGAACAGATAAATGGAATTAGCTCCAGGCTGTATGTTCCTTTTTAGGGTCCATAAAACTATTTGGATCTTCTCTATAATGTTTAAAGAAAAAAAGAATGTGTTCCATAAAGAAGGAAAATAAAGTTCCATAAAGTGGCAAGTCTCTTATTCAACTACACTGCCAGGAAAAGATAAAAAAGTGTATATGAGGAAAAGGTTTGGCATTTCAAACCTTCAAACTTGGAGTTAATATTATTTCAAATAACACTTTTGATGCAGGAAGTTTGTAATATCTTGCAAATATCTCCATGGAACTTCGCTTATTCAATGAATAACGATATAAAAATCAATGCTTGCCTTTGAACAGATCTTAATCTACGATAAGTTAGTGATGGTTAATAGAGTTTGATTGCCCATACTCATATCCTAATTATGATATTTTTATGATTTATAATAATAATGAAAAAGTATTGACAAAGAAGTTACTCAAAACAACAAGTGTTCCTTTGCAAAAAGAAAATTGACACGATTAGATTTACGCAAAGAATCTTGGTTAAATTTATAGTAAGACGATTTCGGAGCAAGGTACATAACTCTGCTTGTTTCAATTTATGGCCTATCTTGGCTGAAACTAGAAACAACCAGTTATAAAGTTAATTGTTCAAACAATATGTAAATGAATCAATTTTTTTTCCCGACATCTGCTTTTACTGTTAATAATGTTTTCTTTTTAATATTTATTTGTAGACAAGCCTAAGGAAAAGATGGTTTTTTCTTCGAATGTTCTTTGTATGTGGAGTTGTCATCACTCTGTTACTTTATATTGTATTCAGTCAACGAGTTAAAGTAATACCGGCCACAGATTCATGGGACATTCCAGTGATTTGGAGTCCAATAAAAGACGTAGGTGTCATTTTTATGCAGCTTTCTGAATATAGCATTTATTAAAACAAAAATTTTAGACTTCACTTTAGGCATATGCATGGGTATGTAGTTAAGAGGCTTGCTCCTCAACCATTTTGTTCCAGGTTCATTCCCACTGCAGGCACTTTAAGCAACTATTTTCTATTATAGCCCCAGACCAACCAAAGCCTTGTGAGAGGATTTGGTAGGCAGAAACTGAAAGAAGCCTGTCGTATGTGTGTGTACACTCACACAAACATATACACAAATACTGTATACTTTGGTTTATATACCACTCTATTGACAAATATATGAGTGCCTAATTTTCTGACTTATAGGTTCTTAGATGACTATATCTATATGTGTGTATGTATATATATATATATATATATATATATATATATATATATATATATATATATATATATATATATATATATTTATTTATATATATATATATTGGGTTGGAACAAAAGTTTGTACCATTTTTAAAGTAAAATTAAAAAAACAATATTTAGATATTTGTATATAAATAAATCACATATGCCTCATTTTGTTCCACTCTCTTTCACTATCTTTGAGGCAGCTTCATGATTTCATCCTCCGAGAACTTGGCATTTTTCTGGGCTATGAACATCTGATTTTGCCGAAGTTCATATATATATATTTATATATTTATTTCTGTGTAAGTTAGAGGTTGAGAAACCAACTAAGGGATAGTACCAATCCAATATACTGCTGAATAACCTGCACTTATTCATAGTCAAGTGCTAGTTATTGCATGGCAATCTCACAATTGAGTATTATATATGGG
>NC_068998.1:55475213-55480692 GCF_001194135.2 Octopus bimaculoides
TATATATATATATGTATATATCTATATATGTATATATATATATATATATACATCTATATATATATGAGTGTGTGTGAGCTGGTGTTTCCTTGTCTTGACAGAATGTGATTGATGTTGAGGGTGAGCATCTCAAAAATCAAAAACAGGTGAAGGTTAACAGCAGGAAGGGCATCTGGCCGTAGAAAATCCATGTCAACAAATTCTGTCCAACCAATAGAGCATGAAAAAAGGGACATGAAGGTGATGAAGACTTTAATAATTGAAATGCGAAGCTTTTAATTAAATTTACACTTGAACTCTGTAGAATGGTTACAATGAAACAGGTGTGAGGCAGGCTTTTTCCAGGTTGGGCCATTATTTTATTAGCCTGGTTTGAATCTTGTTAATTGACCCAATGCCTCACTTTTGTCTCAGTTTGGTGTTTATATGAGTGAAGAAACCTGTTTACTCCTTGAAATTATTCAGTTTTTTATGATAAAGGATTCCTTTATTTGGGGGTGGAAAGGTTGGGGGAGGTGCTGTAACCATGACTTTCTTAGCTCCTCCAAGATTGGTGATTTCAATATTCCTCTTGAATATCAACAATCTAATGGCCACAGTTGTTAGAGAGTAGGATGGCCAGAAGGAGTGGATACAATATGGTTGGTGAGAAGAAGAGAAACAAGTGGACTGCGATTACTTGAGCAGATGTGGCACAAGACCAGCAGAGGTCAGTGAGGTATTGATAAAAAAAGGTGAAGGTACATCTATGAGCCAGAAGTTGGAGTGTGTTGGTGAGTGACTTCATGTCAATCAGTCAGATGGCCTTTCCTTTGACGTAGTCCATGATGTCTGTGTGCGTGAGTTTAACAGTTACATTATATCAAGTACTGTGCAAGTGTGAGTCTCACATGAGCTTTTGTAAAGGGGTGATAATTGTTGGGATGTGAAATATTTTGTGGTTGTGAAGAGGAAGGCTAGTCTTTGCTTTGTTGAGGATGTGCATTCACCATAAGATATCCTCAGTTACAGTGAGGCTTAGCATTTGTAGCAATGTTGAGGGTTTAGTTGTGCACTGCTTATATTTAGGAGAGATGAAGTGCAATGATATTTTCTGGATATGTGTATTGATTGTACCTTTCAATTGTTGAAAAACTTTCTCTCTGTTCATGGACTCAGTACATGAAGTGTCTCGGTTGGATATGGAAGGTTAGTTGGAAGAGAAAATGGTATTGTTTATGAAAGGTTGCATTGGTGGAGGTAATGGCAAGCAGGTTGTTCATATAAAGGGACTGGCAGAGATGATAAATTGTGGGGCAGAGAGAACTCTGCCAGGAAGCCGCTGTTCTGTATTTCAATGAATATCTGGAAAGTCTAATTTAGTCTGTATCTATGTCTTGCAGGAAGCTGAAATACCACCTGAGCCACCTTTACCAAATATTCTTTATATCAATGCTAGTAAAATAACTCTTAGTTTGGATCAAAGTGAGCAAAATATAGAAGAAAATTTTTTTCAGTGAGTTTTATTTTTATTTATAATGATGTTATTTAATCTCTTGTTAACTCTGATCAAACAGATCTGGTGACAGCCATTCCAGTTTGTCATATTCTTTTTTTTTTCCCTTTTTAACTCCAGTATAGTCTATGTAGAATGGTGTCTTTAGTTTTAAGATACTCGGGTGTGATTTAAGGCTGTTAGTTTTATTATTCAAGTGGTCATGTTTTATGAATGTAAGCTGTGTGTGTGTGTGTGTGTGTGTGTGTGTGTGTGTGTGTGTGTGTGTGTGTGTGTGTGTGTGTGACAGAGCACAGCTGTACATAGAATGTCTCTCTCACTGACCTATTACTCACAGCAATTGGTGCATACACTGTAAATAAGGAAACAACATCCAGAGAATGTCAAATCCTCAGCTACATAATATGCTTGTTGATAGATGTTTCATTGATATCATTTTGTCCAGCCAATAGCTTCTGCAACCGCTAGTGCTCTGACTTGCCAGCCATCAAAGTGTTCCAACCACTAGTAGGTGTAAACACTGGATGAGATTTTGCATCTTCTTGGCCGACACACCTCCAATAGGGCTCCACAGTGACTTGAAAATAGCTAAGTTCCAAAGATATCAGTGGCAGAGGGGAGCTATCTCTCAAAGAGAACATTCCAGGCCCCCACCTGAATAGCCTTCCTCAGGTCAAACTGAGATTCCATTCACCTGACACTTTTGTACCCCTCAGGCCACAACCCTCCAACCCAGTCTGTCCTCCAGGGTTTTTTCCCATTTGGTGGATGGCTCCTGACGGCTTTGCTCTAATTGTTTTATATGATGTGCCTTACAGGCAGTCGAGCTGCTACCTCAGAAGAAAGAACTTGAGGAGTCTGGGATGTTGCTACTAGTGAGAGTTTTACAAGGCTGGAGTGCAGATCATATCTCAACCTCTTTTACTTGCCTTTTATGATACCCAAAAGAAACATTAGGTCTATTCTTTGGCATTCCACTCCCCATACAATGTTTGATCATCATTGATGATGATCAATCCTTCCAAATGTCTACCAGCATCAGTAGGCCTGAAAGATACAGTGGAGCTCAAGCCAAAAATGACACACTTTACATTCTAAAGAAAACAATTTAGAAGAAAAGTGTAAAAAGCTATTGCTTACTTTGTTTTATCAATCATACTTGTGTATAACGAAATTATGAGTGATATTTGTTTTGAAGACACTTGGACATTAGTATGGATATTCCAAGGCTTAAATTGTTTTTAAAATTCCATGGCATTCTGAGATACTTCTTGTGGTACAGTTTGATAACCACTGATTTCCATATTCATTTCGGCCACTTTAATCAAGAATTCTTCTTCTTTGTATATATATCTATTCTTCTTTATTTTCTATATTTTTTTTTATATTTTAAAACATTAAATGCAATAAATTACTATGTTGTTTTCTTCAAAGGTTTCTCATTAGAAAAGAAATTTGGTGTAAAAAGAATGAACGACTTGGACATCAAGGAGCAGGTGGTTGGAATGTCTGCCTTTCTCCACCTTTTGGGCTTTCTAAACCTTGTATTGTTTATCTTATTGGGTAAGTGATAACCTTTCTCTTCATAAATCCTTACAAGAATTTATGACACCAGTATATTAATATTTGGTGGCAAATGAAGCAACAATGTTAGGAACTATATGGAAAAAAATATTTATTGAAATATAAATATGATAGATGCAGGTGTGGCCGTAGATTTTGGGTTCAGTTTCACTGCATGGCACTTTAGTCAAGTGTCTTCTTCTATAATCAAGTTGATTAATGTTTTGTCACTTACTCTCTCCTAAATGTGAGTAGCTCCTCTACAACAAGAGCCTGCTCTACCCCAATTCTTTAACCATGAGCTTTCATCTACCAAATATACTCAAGGCATTGGACATCTCAGAGCTGTAATAGAAGACAGTTGCTCCAGGTGCTATGCAGTGAAACTGAACCCAAAACTATATGGTTACTTCTTAACCACACATCCTGTGTTTATATTAAATATTTGCTTAATTAATCGAATCTCAAACTGCAAATCATCTAGGACCTACTTCATTTTCTTGACTGTTCTACTAGTTGTGGTTGTTTGGTCCAAAGTCAACTTTGATCCACGAGACTTGTGATCAAAGGCGATTAGTGATGATCGTTTTATTAGTCTTTTTTGGTACGTTTTCTTAGAAAGTGGTTCTAAGGATGGAGTGTAGCAGAGAGGAGAGAGCATGGCTGGAGGAAGACAAGGAGAAATGGAAATGGTTCTAAGGATGGAGTATAGCAGAGTAGTTAGTCATCACTGGTTTCTAAAATATAATTTCTTTGTAATTAATTACTTTCATTAAATGCAAGAAAAAAAGAACAAACCAAAAAACATCTAAACATATTTACTTATTTTTCTTAACAATAGTGTAAATATTTTTATGACAATATTTGTTTTTCTTTCTCATTATTTTCTCAGAACAGATGCAAACTCTGAATTTGATGATGCCATTTCTTATATTTATGGTTGCCATGTTCATGTATTTAACCCTGCGTAAGTTCTATTGATTTTAATTTCCACGATAATGAAGAGGCATTTTCTATGGAATTTTTCAAAAATATACAACTGCTTCTCTAACCATAACCATAGTTTCTTTAATCCTTGTGTGGACATGAATCTGAACCCCCCCCCCCTGCTCCAAGTTGTATCTAAATACTAATCTCAACAATGTTTCTATTTCCAACACTCTATTCTCAATATTTATATTAACAGAAAGAAGAAACTTAACAGGAAGAAGTCTAACCTGATCCATGTGCACAACTTTGGACTCAGTAAAAAAGATGATTCCAGCCCAGAAGGCTGGACAACAGTGACTTTCAAAAAGTTACTTGAGCAGAATGGTCATTTGCAAGTAATTAGCATTTTCTTTTATCTATAATATGCAATATCTGAATATTCTGTAATTCTGAGAGAATTCTGAGAATTTGTTCCTTAAATTTTTTAAATTCTTCTGAGTCATGTTATAAAGCTGAATAACTTTTCTTACAGATTCTTTCATGGCTGATTCTTCCTATGATTGAAGTGCAGCTTCTGTCACATTACTTGCATACCAAGAGGGTGGCTCAGCGCTCTGTATTTCTGTTGTTTTCCTTTCGCTGCTGACGCTTCTCAACTTGTTTGTTTCTGTAGCTGCTCTCTCTAGCAAAGCAGTTCCTTCCTTCACCACAGACCTCCATGTTGTTCTGTCCTCAGCCCTCTCTTCCCAGGTGCTGACATGTACCTCACACTTGGACAAACTAGTTTTGCAAAGGTCCTTATACTTTAGTTTTGGTCTTCCTCATGGTCTCATGCCCTGGGCCAGTTCTCCATAGAGCAGTTGCTTCGAGATTCGATGGTCATCCATTCCGCTGACATGCCCCAGCCACCTCAGTCTTCTCATACACAAAATAGCTGTAATGTGTTAAGATTTTCCTGGGCCAGCACTTCAACATCGGTAACGCTGTCGCACCATGTTAGGCCTAAGATCTTGTGGAGGCATCTGAGATGGAAAATACCGAGGCACCTTTCCTGTCTGCTGTACAAGGTCCATGTTTCAGATCCACAGAGGAGTATGCCGAGGACACATGCTTCATGAATCCTGATCTTTGTCTTGATGTCTAATCTCTTGTTCTTCCAAACTCGTTTTGTCAGCCTCCCAAAAGATGTTGCTGCCTTCCCTATCCTGACATTAATCTCGTCATCAAGTGAAGCAGGAGAGGAAACGGTAGACCCCAGATAGCAGAACCTGTCCACTGTCTCAAGCTCTTTGTCATCAAGCTTGATATGGCCTTTCACTGCGCCCTCCTGAGTGAGGATGACTGTCTTCTTTACACTGATGACCAGACCGAAAGCCTTGGATGCTGATGATAGGTGGTCCATCATTATTTGTAGAGTTAATTCACTGTGAGCAAGAAGTACCACATCATCATCATCATCATCATCATCATCATCATCGTTTAACGTCCGCT
>NC_068998.1:55481331-55482604 GCF_001194135.2 Octopus bimaculoides
CTTCCTGGGCCTACCTCTTCCACGGGTTCCCTCAACTGTTAGGGTGTGGCACTTTTTCACGCAGCTATCCTCATCCATTCTTACCACATGTCCATACCAGCGCAATCGTCTCTCTTGCACACCACAACTGATGCTGCTAATGTTCAGCTTTTCTCTCAAGATACTTACACTCTGACGGGTATTCACATTGACATTACACATCCAACGGAGCATACTGGTTTCATTCCTTGCGAGCTTACGTATGTCCTCAGCAGTTACAGCCCATGTTTCAGTTTTACGAGGAACTTCAGGATGTGATCAACAGCGTCCCAAAGGCAGACCAACTCTTTCTCATGGGTGATTTCAATGCAAGAGTAGGCACTGATCACCAAGCATGGCCCAACTGCCTTGGACAGTTTGGACTGGAGAAAATCAATGAGAATGGCCAGAGACTCTTAGAATTCTGCACAAATAACCTGTGCATTGAAAACGCCTCCTACAATGGCAAAGACCAGCATAAAGTTTCTTGGTGCCATCCAAGATCAGTTCATTGGCACCAGATTGACTTCGTCATCATCAGAAAGAATGATGTCAACACTGTGAAGCAAACAAGATCGTTCCACAGTGCAGACTGTAACACGGATCATCTGTTGGTTATAGCCAAGGTAAAGATGGTCACAAAGAAAACACCAAGAGCCGAAAAACCAAACAAACTTCACTGATTTAGTCCACAGGAGAGACAAGGTCAATACATTTGGAACCAGCAAAGTTGCAGGGGCTGCCAGAAGATAGTTTGGATCATTCCTCCCCATCGACTGCCTTAGGGGCCCTCTCTCCGGATTTTCTGTTTGGGTTTACTCCCTTAGCCTTTCATACTCCTGCATGTGTCTACAAGACAGCAGAAACAGCCACAGGTTGTACCATCTACTGTCATTTTGGTAGCAGCTCTAGTCTGACCTGACACACACACACGGCGCACAGCCCCCCCCCTCCAGATATACATAAAAAAATTAAAATAAAGTACAAAATGATATATATAGATAAGGTATGCCATTGAGAAATAGAAGATAATATTTTATATTATGCCAGGTCGCTCTAGAGTGCTACTGGTAACCCAATACAATCTGTTACATGGTCGGGTCGTCAGCGACTAAAATGGCGACCCCACCAGGCTTGCTTGGTGAGGAAGATGTGTTGGACACCCTGCAGGATAAAAAATGAGACCCGTCAAAGGGCAGAGGAACTCCATGAACAGTCAACGGCCATCCAACAAAATGTTTGTGAAAAGAAAAAA
>NC_068998.1:55482704-55487422 GCF_001194135.2 Octopus bimaculoides
ACCATATACCGAAGTTCAGAAATAGCAGCTAAAAAAGTTGAGAATCCCACAGCTTTTTTAGCTGCTATTTCTGAACTTCGGTATATGGTGAAGCAAATATTTGCTGATCCCTTAATTATATTTATAAATATATATGAGCTTTTAAATAAGTTCTCCACCAATAATGGTGCTTTCATACCGATGGGCTTGGTAAAAATTGTTAATTGTTAATTGATTTATTAATTAATAAATTGATAATCCTTTACCCTTTTAATTTGTAATAATTTTATATATATATATATATATATATATGTCATATTTTAAACTTTAAATTATATTTCTACTTATATATTTTTACTTTTATGTATATATATTTTGTTTATATATATATATATATATTTTTTTCAGACTATCATTTCTTATGTTAAGATTGATCTTGAATATCAAGAGTGGGCCTGTCTAAAAACTATATTTGCTGACAACAGTTTGGCCAATGTTAAACAGTTAGCTTTTGAAATCCACACAGTTTTACCAGGTAACAAGAACAATGTACGTCCAACCAAATACGATTATATTAAGATGTACAAGACACTGTCTCTTCTTCTTCCTTTGAATTTTCACAAGTTTGACTACAGGCGTAACCCATTTGGTGAATACACATCACCTGTCACCAAAAAACATCGTTCTTATGCTTATGAACTGTACTATGTGAATACCAAATACACCCTGGAAGACTATGATGCTGAAGTTTGATGATTATATATATCTTTTTGTATCTTTGTATATGTTTTTACTCCAGCCTTTTCTTTTGTGTTGTTATTGTTGAGACACTTCAAATTTATTAAAATTACTTCCAACCTGCCTCTCAAACAACTATAAGACTGAAATATTTATGAAATTTAGTATTTCACTTGTTAATGCCGTTGTGTAGAGGTTGGTTTTTGGTAATCCAGGTATGTGACCTATTTTCTTTTTATAACTGGTAAGAATAATTTAATTTCACTTACATTACATCTGGTCTTTAGGATGCCTCAATAATTACAACTACCCACCCAACCTCACCCATATCTTCTTATTCTAAAAATTTCAGACTTCATGACATTATAAGAAACCTTACATAATATATTTATTCACAAGGCAGTGGGCTGGCAGAAATGTTAGTATATCGGACAAAATACTTAGCGATATTTTGTTTGTCTTTATGTTCTGAGTTCAAATTCCGCTGAGGTCGACTTTGCCTTTCATCTTTTCAGGGTCAATAAATTAAGTACCAGTTGCATACTGGAGTCAATCTAATCGACTTGGCCCCCTCCCCCAAAATTTTCAGCCTTGTGCCTAGAGTAGAAAAGAACATACTCATTCACATTTACTACTACTACTACTACACATTTTAGTTATCATCACCTTCATTGATTTCATCTTCATCTATGTTTTTATAACGGTTCATAAACGTCCAAGCAATCTTCAGAGACTGGAGTAATTGCCTGATTGGAGTTTCTCAATATTAAGTTAGCTGTTTTATTTAATAATTCTGTTAGATTCTCTCATTAACGAAACTTGGAATAATTACAATTATTTCTCTTTCATTAATTTATAGATTTTGCAAAAAAATTCCTTTTATGTTTTTGTAATTGAGAACTTGATTTATTTTAGGTGAAAGGGACATGCAATTCTTAAACCTTCATTCCAATTATAGTTTTTTCAGGTACATCAATATCACACCTTTCTTTGTATTGTCTATATGATAATCTTTTACACAGTTGGTATGTATGATATGATAGCTGATGTGACTTTATTCAATTATGTGATCTATATTAACCTAGGGAAATAAATGTTCAATGAAATGATTGTTATAAAACAGCATTTGGCTGCAAACTAAGTTAAATATTTAAAATTATTATAAATATGTATAGAATGGCAATGTGTATTATATCTGTTTTCCTTGTTACAAAAGGTTGAATACACTTGTTACTTATTAAGCATAATCCTTTGCACAACCTTATTGTTTACAATAAGAATTTTATCCGATTGAAAGAATGAAAATGGTGCTGTCTTTTTGTGCAAATAACCAAGGTTACTTCCCTTGGTTATTCACTTTTTCTTCTAATTTATTCCAAGCATAGATCTTTCTTTTTTTACTTTTTTTAATGTTAGATCTGATTATTTTTTAAAGACTCCGAGTTTGCTTTGGAAGTCTTTTCTAAAAGACTAATATCTTTCGGTTATTCCTTTGTTATATGAAGAAACTTTAAGCATATATGGCTGTGTAGTAAGAAGCTTACTTTCCAAACACGTGGGAAAGTGTCTTCTTTAGTCTCAGACCAACCAAAGCCTTGTGAGTGGATTTGGTAGATGGAAACTGAAAGAAACCCGTCGTATATGTGTGTGTGTGTGTGTGTTTTTGTCCTCCACCACTGCTTGACAACCGGTGTTGCTGTGTTTATGTGCAAATAACTTAGTGGTTTGGCAAAAGAGATCATCTGCACAGTTGTCATCAAACTCTCAATTTCTTTCTCAGTCTTAGTGAATAGCTTTAGGTCATCCATAAACCAAAGGTTGTTTACTTTCACCCTGCCTAGCAGGTACCCCACATGCATTTTTCTTAAAATGCTCGTTAATGGCAGTATGCAGACAACAAATCGGAGAGGTGACAGACTTGAAAGATCCCTTGAAAGATTCTGCTTTGATATTAACCTCTCCCAGCTTATCTCATCATGCTGTGAGTTCAGTTTGTCACATTGTCATTCACTTTTGTATTAACTTCAGGACATTGTGGGAGACATTAAGCAGTTTAAGGCATTCAATAATCCACAAGTGTGGGACCATGTCATATGCTTTCCTGTAGTCCACCCATGCCATTGCCAAATTTTTGTGTCTCTTCTAGCAGTCAGCCAGGATAGTCTTATCGATTAGTAATTGATATTTTGTTCCTCTGCACTTACATCTACATCCTTTTTTGTTCCACTGCGATTCCCATGGAGTGATTTTCAAATGTTGGTATGCATGTGCATACACCATACTAACTTCTATCACCTTGCATATCTTCTCTGTCTGTCTCTCATACACACATGCGCACTCACATGTAATCTACAAATATCTTTCAAAATTTAGGATGACTTGGTTGAATGTTGCCATGCCTTTTCTCACGTTTTAGTTGCCTCTGTAGTTACAAGCAGACAACTCGTATCTACAATGACTGCCATACATATAATTTGTCTGGAAAACGAATTTTTGCATGAGAGGAGAAGCTTAGGTTTGTAGTGATGGGATGTACAAAATGTTGACTGGGGCCAATGGAATTGACTTATCCCTTGAAGAAGGCCCAGTATGGTTGCATCCACTAACGGAAAGTAATAGAGTGGAAATGTGCATTTGTTGATAGAAACATATATATATATATAAACTCAAATACACAGGTGAATATATGAATATAGTTAAACTAACACAACAAAGATTTCTTTACAATTTTTTCACATTATAAACATTTTAGCTGAAAATGTTTACTAATATTTTCAATGAAAATATATGCTGTCATAGTTGTTTACCATGAATATATTTTGTTTCTGGTATTTGTCAATAAAATATTTTTTTAATAACATTTTCTTTTAAATGTGATATTAAAAAAAGAAAAAAATTTTACAATTTAGTTAGAAATGTTATTTTTTCTATATTCAACAGAAATCAGTGTTTCCATTCATCATTATTGTTTTAATGTTCACTTTTTTGTAGTCTACTGAAGCAGATTTTCTACTGCCAAGTGCCTTTCCTGTTGCCAACCTTCACCTGTTTCCAAGCAAGATAATATTTCCCATGGCCAGATATGTTTTTGCAGAATATTGGAGATGAATGGCACTGTTTGTATGATAGTGACACTCATTTACTACTATCATATGATGTCAAGACAAGGAGACACATAAACATATGACAGGCTTCTTTCAGTTTCTGTCTACCAAATTCACTCATATGGCTTTGGTCAGCCCAGGGCTATAATAGAAGACACTTGCCCAAGGTGCTATGTGGTGGGATTGAACCATGTTGTTGGGAAGCAAACTTCTTACCACACAACCATACCTGCACCTATACACTTATGTAGTAAATAATGTCTTTGATTTTGTTAGATATTGCAGTGAGGCTAGGAGTTTCTGGCATATCGCTACCTGGAGTACGATGTAGCCTTTTGTAGAGTCTGCCCCTGCCACTTGTAAAAGCAAACTAGACTGAAAATTGCCAACACTGAAATGAAAGGAGACTGGCAATGCCTCCTCACTTGGTATCACTTGACTCTAGAGATAAAACCAACTGTACCACGAATACTGCACTGCAGATTGTTACCTGCAAGTAATTCTGTAATATGTATTTATTAGACCACTTTGTATGGTTAGATACTGCAACATTATGGCAATGCATTCAATTTTAAGACAGTGTTTATGAGATAACAGCAGCCCTGTAATAGTAAGAGAAACTCTGGAGGGAATGAAGTAGACTTATGGTGGCATTGTTATGCTTAGTGGTGTATTCTGGCATGTGAAAAAATATTCGAGCGAGGTTGTTGCCAGTGCCACTGGACTGGCTCCTGTGCAGGTGGCACGTAAAAAATACCATTTGAGCGGGGCTGTTGCCAGTACCGCCTGACTGGCCCTCGTGCCGGTGGCACATAAAAGCACCCACTACACTCTCGGAGTGGTTGGCGTTAGGAAGGGCATCCAGCTGTAGAAACTCTGCCAGATCAGATTGGAGCC
>NC_068998.1:55487432-55488603 GCF_001194135.2 Octopus bimaculoides
TAGGAAGGGCATCCAGCTGTAGAAACTCTGCCAGATCAGATTGGAGCCTGGTACAGCCATCTGGTTTGCCAGTCGTCAGTCAAATCGTCCAACCCATGCCAACATGGAAAGCGGACGTTAAACAATGATTATGATGAGGATTGTAATTTAATTTAATATTTTAATTAATATTAATTCATCATCATCACGATCATCATTTAACGTCTTTTTTCTATGCTGGCATGGGTTGGTCGGTTTGACTGAGGACTGGCGAGCCAGTGGCTGCACCAGGCTCCAATCTGATCTGGCAGAGTTTCTACAGCTGGATGCCCTTCCTAACGCCAACCACTCTGAGAGTGTAGTGGGTGCTTTTATGGGCAAGTGTCTTCTACTATAGCCTCGGGCCGACCAATTTGGTAGACGGAAACTGAAAGAAGCCCATTGTATACATGTGTGTGTGTGTGCGTATATGTTTGTGTGTTTGTGTTTGTCCCCCCAACATCGCTTGACAACCGATGCTGGTATGTTTACGTCCCTATCATCTAGCGGTTCGGCAAGACAGACCGATAGAATAAGTACTATGCTTACAAAGAATAAGTCCTGGGGTCGATTTGCTCGACTAAAGGCGTGGTTCCAGCATGGCCACAGTCAAATGACTGAAACAAGTAAATGAGAGTATCTGGTAATATCTTTTTTGCTTTTGTTTACAAAGTTTATATTGACTGTAGATTTACGCACAAATATCAATAATGCAACACCAGTATATGGTAATGAACTAGCAGTTTTGATATGTCGTTATCTAAAATTTTCTTGGCTATCACCCATTTTTATTTTTATCAAAAATTTGATTTGTGTCAAAATATTTTCGTTGCTTTGAAACTGCGATCTGTTCACTGACAAAACTTTGTGCTACACTTGAAAAAGTAACAGTTCGTGCTATTGAGTTAGTCATGGCCTGAGCCGATAGTGGCCGAAACCAATCTAAGTTGTATGTATGTATGTATCTAAGTTGTATGCATTTATGGATGTGTGTAGAAGTGTCTGCGTGTATGTATATGTAAATGTATATTTATGTACTGATATGTATGTTCAAGTTGCATATATAACTGTTATTCCGTCGATGGTTGTATATATAGGTACTACTAAAGCAGCACGGTCCCGAACGCGCAGTCGCGCGTCCGCGCTAGCTAGT
>NC_068998.1:55488613-55492437 GCF_001194135.2 Octopus bimaculoides
GTATGTTCAAGTTGCATATATAACTGTTATTCCGTCGATGGTTGTATATATAGGTACTACTAAAGCAGCACGGTCCCGGACGCGCGACTGCGCGTTCGGATCCGTGCTGCTTAAATTCAATGTGTTAGATGAGTGGAGGACAAAAGCCTTTCGGTTATATTTTTCGATTATTTTTTTCACCTTTTACTTGTTTCAGGCATTAGACTGAGGCCGTGCTGGGGCACCGTCATGAAGAATTTTTAGCTGAAAGTATCGACTCCAGAATCTTTTTTTCCTTTTTACTTGTTGCAGTTATTAGAGTGCGGCCATGATGGGGCACTATCTCGAAGAATTTTTAGTCGAATGTAATGGAGTGCATGAAGTTAAACCTAGAAGGTCTCTCCACATGCTAGAAATAACAACCAAATCTCTTGAAATTTTTTTATAACCCCCTCAGCTTTTTTATTTTATTTTCTAAAAACCTTTTTACTTGTTTCAGTCATTTAAAAAATACTTATTTAAAGTCTTTCGTTTTCTTCTCTCAGCACTTACAGATTGATGAGAATAAGTCGACCTTTTAAATTTTCTCCGGGCGTTGAAGGTTTAACAGAAATATGGCGCCGAAGAGTAGTCATTCAAACGTACTTCTTAACCGTTTTTATGTTTCTACACATTTCTTGAAGTAAATGCTTTCCCTTTTGTTAGAATTCACACAATATGTACATTGAGTAGTCGATTTATTTTCATTTTCAAACTTCAAAATTATTTTAAAAACGAGGAAAATAATATAAACACACGGAACATACCATTGTGAGGGACATAGATGTTTTGACACCGTTTTTCGATTGAATATATTTTGTTTACTTAAAAATTGGAATTTTGGAAAATATTTTTTTTTTACAACCGCGATTAGCGGGGGTAAAGAATATGTATGCGAAAGTAAATAAGACTTGTTTAGGGGTTTTTGTTACGACGAAAACCGGTGGTGCTCCACCCTAAACACCTGTTGTACGTATTCTTTACTTTCGCCCCACGATTTCCGTTCTTTGTTTACGTGAAATTATAAGATTTGGCTGTTATTTCTAGTATGTGGAAAGACCTTCTAGGTTTAACTTTGTGCTGGTTGAAAAATCACCTAAAAAAGATTCTGGGGTCGATACATTCGGCTAAAAATTCTTCAAGGCGGTGCCCCAGCATGGCTGCAGTCCAGTAACTGAAACAAGTAAAAAATATTTTTAGAAAATAAAAAAAAAACCAAGAATAACCAAAAGCTATAACCGAGAGTGGGGGTGTAAAAAAAACTTCAAGAGATTTGGCTGTTATTTTTAGCATGTCGAGAGACCTTCTAGACTTAACTTCATGCGTTGGTTGAAAATCATCTTAAAAGAATTCTGAGATCGATACAATCGACTAAAAGTTCTTCAAGGTGGTGTCCCAGAAAAAAAAAAAAAAAAAAATTATATCACGGAAGTGGTTTTGGTCAAGCTTAAAAAAAATTTCAAGGTCGTGTCCCAAGCATGGCCGGCCGCAGTCTAATGACTGCAACAAGTAGAATAAAAGAAATTCTGGGGTCGATACATTCAGCTAAAAATTTTAAAAACGAAAAAATAATCGCGGGGCTTTTGTTCGGACCCCGTCTTAGATACGTACCTACAAATATAAACCTACCTATACATATGTACAAGCACATCCAATCGTTTAAACACGTATACACACACACATATATATATGTATAATCTTACAGTGTATATATATAACGTTTTTAATGTAAAATAAAACTATTAGATTCTCCACCTGTTGTATCAATATGAATTGTTAACAATAAAATTTCACCGGAGATAGATTAGCAACATTTAATAAGAGGGGAGGGGGGAAGTTGCGATTATTCAAGTATATGTATATTTTTATTAATGTTTAGCAGAAGCAAAAGAGGACTCAATGTTATGTATATATACATACATACATATATATATATATATACACACGCACACACAAAGCACACATATTCCTTATAAAGCTCAGAATAAGCTGGACTACACGTTTCGGCCATTATCGGCCCAGGCCATGGCTAACTCAATAACACCACCTGGAAAAATCTTTTAGTTCATTATTTCTGGACACCATAGACCACTCAAGCAGAGAGTTGTTGTTGGTTGAGACGTATCCAGGTGGAGGTGATTTATCCATTATTTCCTGGAGGAATTTGTCTAGGTACTGTTTGGTAGTTGTGGGGTCTTTTTCTACTTTAATTTCTTTTGGGATAACATTGAAAAGTGCAGGACCATTTGCAGTGAAGAAATTGTTGTAAAGCTGTATATATTAAAAGATATATTTAAGAGGTTATGGGCCAACAGATTTTTGGGATCAGACGATACGCCATAAAGCTAAACTCATTATGGACGGGAAGCCTAAGGTAATCCCATAAACCGGCCTTCCCTACTTTTAATATATATATATATATAGTAGAAGGCGAAAGATTTATCTGCTTGGGGTATGTAGGTCATTATTAAGTTTATTTCAAGATTTCTTGCCAATAAAGAAAAGAACCGGTTTCTAACCTAGACCCAAGGCTCCTTCATTGGAATTTCAACATGAACAATAGGGTATTTTTGTTTGTTAGTATGTATGTGCATGTATACATGCATGCTTACATGTGTTTGTGTGTCATGCAAACTCGACCATATAAACCCGGATTCTTAACGTCAGATCAAGCTCTAATTACCTTGTTTCTGTTTTGTTATTGACTGCTGCCTGTTTCATTGTTCACTGATATATTCTCTCAAGTAAATAAAACCAGCCAGCAGTCGACATACCTACTCTGCCCTGTATATCCATATGTACACGTCTCGGTGTTTGTTCACTTACTCTCCACATTATCTGTAAATAAGACTTTATTTCTAACCTACATAGACTTACTTCTGCAACACATGTGAGTAATGTTATCGGCTTTATCTACTTTAATCAAATTGAATTTGAAGTTTACTTTTTAAACTAAAACAGTGTTACGTTTTGCTGTTGATGCTGAATTATCCATTTGAAAATGTCTAAAAAATCATACAGTCTTACGAGCATCAAAGCTTTTTATTTCCTTGTAATATTCTCTGTTGTTCTTGTGAGTTTAGCCATGACTTACGGTTATTTTGCGAATAATTATTTTGGGCGCGAGAAAGTAAACCGCATGTATAAATTGTCAAGTGGTCAGGACTTTAAAGGCAAAATTAATATGAATCATGTGAAATATTTTAATAGAGAAGCACATAAACGAGATAAATATATTGAAATGAAACGTAGGTTTAAAGGAGAAAAAGTTACACATTTCGCAGAACCGTTGAAGCGAACATGGGCAGACGAGAAAAGAATAGATTTTCTTTCAAAATCTAGACGAAATAAAACAATCACATTCCTAACTTTGAAGATTAAAAAGAACAATACGAGATCGTTTAATAAAAAAGACAAGAAGAAACCTCTAAAATTTCCCTCAAAGTTTGGAGAGCAGAATAATAAATGGGAAGCTAAGAGGTTTCCTTCGCAGTTTAAAAGAAATAACACTGGGAAATCATTAATATTTCCTTCAAAGGGTAACAATAGCATGGAGAAATATCGAAAACTACCCTTGAACTTTAGAGAGCAGAAGAAAGTTAAGAGGTTTCCTTCGCAGTTTAAAACAAATAACACTGGAAAATCATTAATATTTTCTTCAAAGGGTAACAATAACACAAAGAAATATCGAAAACTACCCATGAACTTTAGAGAGCAGAAGAAAGTTAAGAGGTTTCCTTCGCAGTTTAAAAGAAATAACACTGGAAAATCATTAATATTTTCTTCAAAGGGTAACAATAACACAG